>NC_049992.1:1882686-1887133 GCF_000003815.2 Branchiostoma floridae | reverse complement strand
TAACATTCACTCAAATAGCTTGATAGTATATATAGAAACAGCCAGATGCTTTAGACAGTATCCGCTGTCTTTCTTCAGTGACTTGACAAACATCTGGATTTGTCACCTTATAAGCCCCCAAAATGACTTTAGATGTTGATGAGGTGAGGACAACTTTCAGATGATTCAATAGGTTGTATCCTGTGAGGTTGTATCCTATGGAGGTAATGTTGTCTTGAGAATTGTCTGGCATGCAGAAACGAAGTGCATAGCTCATTTGAAACTCTTGTTTAACTCTTACTCTAACAAAAAATTTTTCTTGACATTACTTATTGAAAATTTCGAAATTTTTCTAGTAGGTACAAGAAAATTTCAAAATTTTTCTATTAGGCAAAGGAAAATTTCAAAAGTTTTCAAAAGAATTTCGAAATTTTCCCAAAAAATTTCAAAATTTTCCCAAAAAATTTTGAAATAAAAAAAAATTTCGAAATTAATTTCGAAATTTTTTGGTTTTTAATGAAGCATGACGACTCTCACTGGGGGGTATTATGATGCATCATGTCATATAGAACCTTCACACAAAATATCAGACACATAAGTATAAAACTTGAAAGTCTACAAGCAATAGTCCAAACTGCACTGCTCAGTCCAATTTTAATCTGCTCGCTGTTTAGGGTTTTCCCACCGGGGATATAACATTTCACATTTAACTCATAGCTATCCTGTGAAAATGGTGTAATTGCATGTGTTTGTTATCTCATCTGTCTGAGTGTACAGAATTATTATCTTGTGCAATATTCTGACAGAAAAAGTCAACAATCGTTACCAACAAAGGGGCATTTCAATCTGTAAACCAAGACATTACAAGCTAAGGAACTTACATGACCTAGCTGCAGGTTCTTCATTAAGTTAAAAGATTAGCGGACAGGTATAATTATAGTTATTATAAATGGTTTTCACTTTTCCTTGCAACAAGGTTAAGCAAGGCAGGCAGACAACTCTTTGCACCATTTTCTTGCTTGAAGTTTTTTCCTTTGCCTGATCTGGAGTATTAGTTGATGATGTAGAAAATGTATCATTTTTGCTGTGATCAACTTAGAAATAAGCCAAACATACCATTCAGTCAGATTCGTTTTATTCAGATTATCCAACTTGTCTATGAGATAATATCGCTGATATGTGTCTATTGACATCTGTTTTACTGACGTTAAGTGGCTTTAAAGCATCATATTCTATAGCTTGGGTATAACTATAAGGTTGGAAGCTTAGCTGTCAGTGAGAAATAGATCTTATATAGTGAAAGATCACAAAGTAAATCTTTACATACTGAGAACAGATACAGTCACTGTCATACATTGTATGTATAATTGGCTAAAGCACCTGTAATGGTACAGTTGTGTTTTAAACTATTATACATGTTGTACGTTCTGTGTACCACACGTCATCATATAGATCCTATGTAACTGGCAGTAGGGACCATTTACACACATTTTGTGTCATATAGGTCTGGACATACTGAGCAAAGCTAAACATTAAAAAAGTGACACTGGCCAGATAGTTGTCTGAAATGTTTCCAAAATCATATGTATCCATGGTAACTGCATGCTTTTTTGGCGCATCTTATTACCTGAATGTCTAACCTTCATCGACGTACAGCTAAACATTGTTTAACACTCAATGCAACATCTATACATTCACTTAGATTGTAGACATTCCAAAGCACTGTCTCATATACAATGTAGTTGCTGTACTGGATACATGTTCATCATTGCTCCATCTGTATAGAACTGATTAAAGTCTACTAGTTTAACCTCAGTCTGTGAAAATGAAGGTGTAATGTAATCAGTTCCAGTTTGTTTGTTTGTTTGTTTGTCTTGTCCACAGTTATGTGAATATTGCAGCCAAAATGTAAGACAGAAATGGTGTAATTGGATACTTGGAGATTTGTAAGTCAGTGGTTTGGCTCTGTTCCAAAGTTGTAAGCAGGCAGGATGACTCATGGCTACACCCACACTGACCATTAGGGGTACACATTTAGAGCTTTTCTCATGAGCATACATGATCTTAATTATAGCAATACATGTAACTGTAGCTGATGTGTGTAAGCTTCATGAATTGGCAAAGGAGTCCATACTGTAAGCAAGGATTGCTTGTTTTTGGTCCATTTCTATTCTTGTTAATGTTATATCTTGTAATCAAGTAAAATTTCCACATTAATCACCATTGGTATTTACAGTCAACCACCACTTTCAATAAGGAATTTATAACTTTGTATATTTGAATTGAAGAATCCACACTTTAGTCACAGATTTGCAAGTCACTTTAGTTACAGATTAAGTCACAGATTGCGGACAAAGTTTCGAGGCCGTACCATCATCTTGGTGGCTTTCAGTGAGTAGTAGTAACCTTTCCATTGGGACCAGTAAACACCCACCCCTGTAGCAGAACCATGATAGTCCTCTGGCTGGTAGTAGGGACCGTTCAGGACAGAGTAAGCACAATTGCCATACCACCAGCCTCCTGAATACACTTGAGCACAGTGAGAGCTGCTCTCATCATTATCCATATTAGTGGCACTGAATTTCATACCATTGCTGTAGTCCAGTGAGTCCCCAGCATCCCCACTGTACCCCCCAATGTGCAGTGTATAATCTGTACTCTCATCCCCAATGCTGAAGGTAGCATATTTAGCATGGGCAAAGTTACCTTCCCAATCTCCTAACTCCACATATAACTCATAGCTATTCTGAGATGTCAAGTTGTAAATTTTATCCAATCCAAGCCAGTGTTCCCCCTCGACCCTCCCAAACCCATCTTCATAATCTGCCCAGTACCTATCAAAGTTGAGTCTCCCTTCAACCCTCCTCTGTATGACAGTCCAGCCCCCACCATCTGTAGTCATGTCACAGTACACATCAAAGTGGTCGGCGGAAGATCGTGGTTTGATGGGGAAGATTCCGTCATGTACAGTACTGGTCCAGTAGAGTAGAGGAAACAGGTCTGCACAGTCTTCAAAGTCAGCAGCACCTGGGGGAGGGTCGTTCCTCTGAACACCATCCACATGAGGGTTCAGATTTTCTGTAAATACATGAACATTCAGCATACATATATGACTTTGTATGTAATACTAAATATGCTTTATTTGAGAGTACATCTGTTTCATTTGTTTTATCTTTTGCTTCATCCATTATATTAATCTTAAAGTAGTTTGGCTTCAAGTTGTAAGAAAAATATTATATTCGTGCAACTCGATTTAATAAGGTTTCCATTCTTTAACAACATCAAACATGACATTGTCATGAAAGTCTCCCTTTATTTAGCCTATTGTCATACACTTTGTATGGTTTTCATGTGGGAATACTTGATCTTTGAAAATTGTACTTTAAGTTACCATTTGTTGTGTCAGGACCCTCGACTTGTTTTTGCCCTGCTAAACTCCCAACTGGAATATCTGCCAGTGTTCCCACCTCTCCCCAGGCGAGGGTGCAAACCGCCAGCACTAGGAGCATAAGCATCTGGGGAAACATTTAATTTTAGTAAAACTAGGATGGGTCTGAGCAATTAAGAATTTTTGTTTTTTTTAATAAATAGTTCATAAAGCTAGTAATCACCTTCATCCTCGGGGTAGCCTATATCCATTTTTTTTAAAGACAGTATTTGCAGATTGCAAATTGATGGACGGTGGTTTCAAACTTAGTATTTTCACGGTATTGCAGATTAAAGCCAGCGTCCATCGACTTGCTACCCCTAAACATCCTATTTTTCATTTAGACAAGACCCCTGACGGACAAAGGTGAACTAGCGTTTAACATTCAATTTTTGCTATAAATCATCCAATAATATGTAATACTTGTGCAAACACTATTGGATACATGTACAGCTTATACATACATGTACATTGTGCAATCATGTTGTGTCACTGAATGTATTTTGGTTCTGGATGAACTGAAATGAATGTCTACATCGTAATAACTGTACAGTTGTACCATCAGACTTACCTTTGGTTTGATAGTTGAAGTCATACTTGTTCCAGTCTGCTTCTGCAGGTACAGTGTTCTACCTGGGCAGGTTGTACCACTTTTATAGCTGACTTGTTTTTCTGCCAGATCTGCTGATACTTACATAATACTGATAGGAGCTATAATAATTGTTCCAGTTGATTCAAAGGACTGTTCTTCCTTTGCACTCTGACTTGTAAATAGTCTTCAAAGGGGAAAGAGATGCCCTTGTTTGAAGTTCGTGTGACAGGAACATCTGCTGGTTACTTGATAAATATAACTTATATATGCAGAACTTTTCTTGGATGTACATTGGATATTGGAGCTATAATTACTATTCCTGTTGATTCAAAGGACTGTTCATCCTTTGCACTTATGACTTGTAAATAGTCTTCAAAGGTGAAAGAGATGCCCTTGTTTAAAGTTCATGTGACAGGAACATCTGCTGGTTACTTGATAAATATAACTTA
>NC_049992.1:1879241-1882586 GCF_000003815.2 Branchiostoma floridae | reverse complement strand
AACTCTCTGAGCCGATGGCGGATAAAGTTATCATCCATTTCAACAGGTATGCCAAAGGCTGTTATTAATGTCAACCCGGAGCCGTACAACTCGACATCGACTGCACTGTCAGATGTAAGTCGAGGGCTCACTTTGGCGAGGGATGATTGGGACTTGAAGGTGATCTCAGATACTCCCCTTGTTCTGCGTTGTATTCCCACGATGTCCGTCAGTGGGTTTACCCCATGTTTTTTTAACAGTTCAATGGCATCACTAAACTGGGCATCTTCGACCTGGAGAAATGTAACCTTAACGCTGCGCTGCCTGGTGAATTTAGACACGGTAGGCATCTTCAGACTCAGTGTTTGGCGGGAAAAACCAGACACTTGGCGGTTACTATAGAAACCGCTCCCAGATGGGGCTAGCCTGACCGTGCGTCCGCGTGCTTCAACCCGCTAACGAGGGGTCTTGACAGCCGAGTCCGCGTGCCGCACCCTACTAACAAGAGGAGGGGATCCTGCCTTGACAGCTGGGAGATGCCACCCTTAGTTTAAGGGGTGGTGGCGACACACTTTACAGGTTTCAGTGGAATCAAGACTTGAAATTAACCAAGCAGAATACGTGTAGAATGCGACACTGACCTGTGAGACTAATACTTTGAGCGAGATAAGCGTCCTCGAAGGTCTGGTGGATCGATCCGGAGGTAAACCGCAGTCCGGTCCTACCAGCACGTCACCGGAACGTACTGCGCCTGCGCGAAAAGTATAGACATGCTAAACCTTGCTAAACCCCCGGTTTACTAAAGGGCCGCATTTAAGAAAGTACGTGCGTATATAAGGGTAGAATCCCGTGTACGTTTTACATGAAACCATGTCTCTAACATATACTGTGCAACAAGCGGGATTTCAATGCAACGTTGACCAAACCAAGCCCCAAAGCACCAGGGTTCGCGCAGGCGCAGTACGTTCCGGTGACGTGCTGGTCCTACCACGCGTGAGCCAGGCGGGGTGGGGGCCCCGCGTGACCGAGGGGAGACCGATGGAGGGGTTCGGCGGTTGAAAAACGTCCGTATCTCAGACAAGTCCAGACATACAAACAAAGTTCACACACCGAGGTGGTCTCCACAGTCTCGGAAACTATCCACAATCAAAACTGGACCTAACCAGCCGGCATGCGGGGCAAAATCGTACGTGATGGAAAAAAAAACAATCTTTAGTTTAGGATAAATTGTTCTTATTTTCTTGTAGTGTACCTAACGTGCCGCAATCCAGTGAATGTATATCCGAGTAGATCCTCTCAGTACTCTTCGACGCGTCTTCCAGTGCGGAAAATGTGTGATCATTCGGTTTCCAGTGCTGAAGATGGTTTCAGCTTTTGGTCTACAGTGCTGGATGTTCGTAAGCACTGGTCTTCAATGTAGGTTTTGCTAGTATGCTAGAACAAATGTTGTTGCAGGTACCAATTAAAATGTGCAGTCCAGAACAGAGAATGTTTCTTTATTATGTAAAATAATAATAAAAACAATATCCGTCCAAATTGCAGCACCAATACCATGTAACCTATTGGCCAGCTATTACAGCAATCGATAAAATGATGAAAATTGAATAAGTCATTAAATGCAGATTATCCATGAGCTAGCTTCAAATGTATTGAATTGTACATCCGGTCTTGCCACATAGCTCTAATAGCCGTATGTAGAACAATGTGTTCAGCACCCAGGAAAAAACTAACAGATTACAATGTTTATTTTTCTTATAAATAAAGCCCTGATGTTTGGAAGACCACAGAATTTTTTACTTGTGGTATCTGCAATCCATATCAATAATAAAGACAGTTTCTGATGAAATGATGCATTATCTCCTTGCTAAATCCATTTTTCCGACTCCAGGCTAAATGCGAGATACATTTGTTAATATCTTATTAAAAGTAATACCTAAAGTTACTAGTATATAGACATGTGTACATATCGCATGCTTTCTTCAGGTGGGAGGTCGGTCGTTGACCCCTCTGGCCAGTGGAAAATTACCCCAAATCCCCAAATATATCATTTTGAAGTGGTTAATGCCAGAAATTATACATGGGTCATTTGAATAAATATCTAGTGCACTTATTACCAAAATTTAGGTGATTTGGTAGCAAGACCAGGGAAAAGGAGTCAAAAGCGTACGTTTTTGGCCAAACAATGGCCCAAAAATCCCAAAACATTTTGTTGTACTGTATGCCAAAAGTGTTATTGAATCCATGTGCACATATGTAGATGGCACTCCTATGCCGAATTTTTAGGTCATTTGGTTGTTACATGAGGGTACAGGAGGCAAAAATGTCCTTTTTGGGGCCAAAAATAGCAAAAGTAACCATTTTGTTGTACCGTATGCCAAACCTATTAATGGATCTTTATGCATTGGCATATAATCAATGCACCTCTGTACCAAATTCAAGGTCATTCGGCTGTAATACCAGGGTACAGGGGGCCAAAATGTACATAAAATTGCAAAAAAACATGAATAAAATCATTTTAAAGGCAGATATGAAAAAAATTAAGAACAAAAACAGGAGGGTATTGGCCGACTCTACCCTTGTGCCAAATTTCAAGTCATTCGGTCCAGGAATGACGGAGTTGATTCGATTTAAATATTTGACAGGAGAAAGAAAGAAAGAAGAAACATTACGAATAAAATATATTTCACGATACCTATGGTACGGCTGAAATGTAATAACAACATTATTGATGCTTGCGAAAAGTGAGGTAATCGACGTCATTGGTAAGGTGAAAACAGTTATGTGATGCCTGGTTACGTGATTAAAAAAAATACAATTAAAACTTTCTTGTTGCCAGGAATAATGTCACCAAAAACCGGGAGTAACTTTTGGGTGCCACTACCTGTTCGTCGTAAACAAAAAGTCGTATGACGATCATCATTTTAAAGTGAAATGTATGGATAAACTAGAGTTCGGCGACCTCATACATCCATGAAATACTTAGAGCTTTTGTAAATTTTATGCAAATGACTTCCACATTTACATGATTTATGCATAGTAATGTTCATTATTGACTAACATACACATGCCGCAAGTATGGAATTCACATCATTAATCATTAAGTGGTTTTACCATTTTCGTATCTATTATGCAAATCAGTTCCTTATTAGCATATTTGGTATCTGCTTATGTTCCATCAATAAAAATTTACATTTATGTTGCATTTATTGAAGTCCAGATATTGAAAACAATGGAATAATGCAATTTCCATATTGATTATGCAAATTAAATCCTCATTTGTATAACATGCATATCATTATGAACATCTTTGCCTAAGCTATTCGCATACCTAAAGTGATGTCAATCCGTCATTCCTTTCTGCAGTTA
>NC_049992.1:1866345-1878945 GCF_000003815.2 Branchiostoma floridae | reverse complement strand
TTTTTGTGGAAAAGTACCAGATAGTAACGAAATTTAAGGGATAATAAGTCGACTTTACTTTATTTTGTGATATGGTCCGCAATCTCAGATTTCAAATGATGACGTCACAAATTCATTTTTTTTCATGCGTATGTTATAATATATAAATTTGATAATTCATATTATACAATTCATGTAAAACAATATGGGAAATACATATTATGCATATTGCTGAAACCGTAAATATTGTCAAATACGCATATTAGCAGTCCATGGCAACACTAAAAAAATACATTTTTGCCAATGAAAATGTCAGAGTAGATTTTGCTAGGGTACATTTTGAGGCTCTAGCCTCTAGCAAAAGCTAGTCAGGCATTATGCTACGCAAATCCGGCGCGGGATTAAAAAAATACTCAAAAGCCTCCTCCCGGTCTGTATAGTGTAAAATCATTCTTAACGGCCGAACAGTCGTCTGATGTCATCATTAAAGTCATACCCAAACATCTCATAATCTGCCCCAAACTTCTCCTTAATCCGCCACAAGTCTTCTATAGGTATTTGTTTGTAAAAGTCCCAAAACAGCCTATCGCCTTTCCTCTGTCGAACTTCAGGGAGTTGGTCTTCCCTCCCGACGATTCCAGCCTTTCTAAAGAAAAGCGGGTAGTCCTGCGCTATTGTTTCCGTGTGTACGATGAAATCATAGTCGATCTGAAAATCAAGCACACTTTATTATCATTATTTTCTTAAACTTATAATGCAATTTACACATCATGTTAATGTATGCTCTTTATGCAATTTAACACTATTCAGACGGGACTTTTTTTGGCACTCCCTGCCCTCGGTGGGGGCTAATCCCCCCCCCCCCCCTTCGTATTTTCAAAACGGCTTATTTTACCCTCACCACATTTGCAGGGGGTGTTATGCTCGTCGAGTTTTATGATTCCTGATTTTTTCATGACTTTATGACGTAATGTGACGTAATTATGACGTCATTAATTGATTTTTGGGCTAAAACGGGGAATTCCCATAATACCTAAATATTTCACCCAAAAAGTTACAGATAAAGGTTTCTTATCAATATTTAAGTGTTATAAGACTTCTGTTCTCAAAAGCCGACGCAACGACGTCAAAATGACGTCATAAAATGACGTCATCTGCAGTTTAGCTATCCAACATCTTGAATTAACAACCTTAAATGTCTTGAGGTACATTTTTTCAACATAAAACGCTTAAAACCCATGAAAATTAAATGAAAACATGAATGTTTTCTGTAAGAAATACCGAGTAGTGATGAATTCCGAGTGAAAATAAGCTGGTTATACTTTTCAATTATTGTCTGCCATCTTGGATTTTGACCAATTACGTTATCTCATTAGCATTATTTATGAATATTTAATCATAAATGTTTAACTAAGATGTGTTAGGTATTAAAGAAATCTGAAAAGAAGTATAATTTAAAAAGGAAATCTTAAAATTCTCATCGTTTAAACTTAGATTAGTGATCTTTGTAAAATATGCCTTTCAGAAACCAGTTGCCATGACAACAGGAAAAATTTTAAACTTACTTTTTTTTGTAAATTGTTGCCAACAATATTCTAGGAAAAGTCACCAAGTTTGATGGTTCTAGCACAAGTTGTTTGGGAGCTATACGACGTCAAATTTGGCTCATGTACTTTTAGCCGCAACCCCCATCCCCGTCTGGATAGGGTTAAGGTTAAAACTGTACAACGATTAACAGTGGAGTGGGTTTTTTTTTGGGGGGGGGGGGGGGAGTCCGGCTTTATTCCGTTAACGACAACACCTACTTTACCATTCTACGTTGCTATGACGTATGCTCACACATTATGTAAGATAAAAAATCTCAATCGGCATTTATTTTTATCTTACCCTTTCTAGACATGTATACTGTATATACAACGGTTTTATCTTGCGAACAGGGTATCGTACGTTTGACACTCGGCTTTTTTTTAATTTTTAAACGTGCGGGGTGGTCCGTGTGGGGAAGGGGGCATACCGCAAATTGACAAATATGTCGTAAACGTTTATCGGTTCTGTTGCAAAATACACTATATGCTATACAGGTATGGATTATACTTAGGTATTCTCCCTTTTTATCCCTTTTTTATCAAAATTGTCCGAGTGGATTTTGTGTAATCATTTAATGTTTTTAACTGTGGTGCATTTGCAACGAAAAATTTAAAAAAATGTCGTTTCTGATGTTTTCGGCCCCGAAAAATAAAAAAAATCCTAATTTTAAACAAAATCCCCTCGGATAATATAAGGTTGGCTTTCATCCTTCAGAATATCATGATTGAAGGTCTGGTTTCCAGCTGGGCTTAAACCCATGAAATTAACACCACTTTTTTAACCAAAATGTTTATTTCTAACCCAAAATCTGGTATGTAGAAAAACAAAATCATAAGTATCCAATGTGTTTCAAGTAGTACTAAAATTATGTGAAGTTTATTCTAAGTGCGACCGAGCATTCAAAAGTTACGATCATGTGTGTAAAATACTACTTTATTACAAGCCTGGGCCGCCTTAAGCCAACCGAGAGAGGTTAGGTAGCGGAGATAGTAGTGGTCGGCTTTTTCCGGCTTGCTCTTATCAGAAGGCATCGCACTTTTTTGTGTTTCTTTTTTTGTTGTTGCGATTTTCCCTTTCTTTCCCCTTCGGAAAAGCCCTGCATTTCTTTTTAAATGTGGCTTTTCTAGTTATTCTGTTTTATCTACTTGCTATTATACTTTTTCTGCATACACTGCCTAACACATGTCTGGTGAAATCTGCATTTCTACACGATCAACAAAGTTTATACAAGGAGCCTAAACGTTCTGAAAAGCGTTTTGAAACATACTGGACATCACAAACGTAACATTACCCTTCTATATTACACCTTGTTTTATATCGCATGCTTGTGTGTAACTTTGTTTTCAAATTGCCATTGAGGGGATCGGCGTAAACTCGTCATATAGATAAAAAGACGTTGTACCGTTTATAGAACTTTCTTGAGTTGGCTTGACCGTGCAAGAATTTTTAAGCTAACTCGAGGAAACGCTGAATAAAGTGTGTATTTCATATTTTGGGCTATATCTACAGTTTAAAAACATAAAACATCATGAAGACAACAACGCCGGAAAAGTCACAATGTCGCCACTATTGTTAATTTCCTCAAAATTATTAGAACATGTTTAAATCTCCTAGACGTCCAATTTGAGGACCAATAGGGGCTGCACGAGCAACCTCCTTGGAGGAGCTCTACAGAGCACCTCCATGGAGGTTGCTCGTACAGCCCTCCAGCTCCACGAAGCGAGCTCTACGCACTCATGAATGCAAACACTTAGTTCTCGTTACCTTCATGATTTTTTTTTAATCCATGGAGAAGCTTCTCTCGTAGAAGAAAAACAAACGGGGACGGGCTGAACTAGCACCTTCAACAAATGCGAACTATGAATGTAAATATTTGGTTCACGTCACCATCAACAAATCGGTGTTTAGGGTTCTATACAGGGGTACTGTAAACAACAAACACACGGAGCCGATAGCTGATCAAGCAGCTCCACGGGCTATATGAATGTAAACACTTGGTTCACGTCACCATCAACAAATCGGTGTTTAGGGCTCTATACAGGGATACTGTAAACAACAAACACACGGAGCCGATAGCTGATCGAGCAGCTCCACGGGCTATATGAATGTAAACACTTGGTTCACGTCACCATCAACAAATCGGTGTTTAGGGCTCTATACAGGGGTACTGTAAACAACAAACACACGGAGCCGATAGCTGGTCAAGCAGCTCCACGGGCTATATGAATGTAAACACTTGGTTCACGTCACCATCAACAAATCGGTGTTTAGGGCTCTGAGATACTGTAAACAACAAACACACAGAGCCGATAGCTGACCGAGCACCTCTACGCACTATGAGTATAAACAAGGAGGTTACATATCATGCGGACAAATCAATACTCATTACCTAACGTACCATTGAATTACCCAATAAAGTGAATATTTTTTTCTTCAAGCGGATTTTTGGTCACAAAATGGTGAGTTGGGAAAAGTAGTCGGAATTTATCGGTTCGCTCCCTTCACGTGGTGACCCAACCTCTGCTAGGAGAATAGATACCTGTTTGTTTGCCATTGTAAAGAATGAGGAAACTTTGCACCTTCATGCTAAAGCTGTTATTGGTTTACTCAAGGAGGTTTAACCTCCTTGGTTTACTTCAGCCCTGTGACAAGTTTGTAGAGATCTGTTAGTCCACTACGAAAAAAAAAACACATATGGCTTCATAAAGATATAAATTTAAACCTGTAATGAGAAGATCTCCAAAGCCAGGGGTGCCTGTTTTTATAAGAATATAACGGCCTTCATAAGAGTTTAATGGAATATGTACGAATTTATAGTTATTTTAAACGATTCATTACCAAACAACACACGGATTTGAATTCAAAAGAGGTTTGCGAAATGCACACGATATTTTTACGATTAGTAGAGCTCGTATGAATTCCGTAATCCTAATCTCAAAGAAAGTTCTTGGTGTCTGAGAAGAAATCAAAACAACCCATTCATTGAATGAAGCGGTTTGTTGGCTCTCGCCAGGAAAGCTGAAAGTTCGCACCTCCGTGCTAATCCGAAATCACCCCAGAGCGCGACCATACCACGCCAGGACACTGACGCCGGAAGCAGCTGGCTGACTGGCGTATAACTTTCCAAGCAGATGTTGGTGGAGTAAAGTGTGACCAGCCCCGGGGTCACTTTTCCCCGCTGGTCCTACCGGCATATGAGAAGTTGACAATGTTGAATAGTCTACCAACCTGTACATGCTTGCTTGGAGAGTGGGTCATGTAGTCTGGTAGAGCAAAAATGATAAAAGCTCCGTGGAAAGAGTAATGTCAAAGTACACTTTGCGCAAACTATCTTTGACTACTAGTATTGATTTAATATTAATCTCAAAGGTTTTAATATTGAACACGAGTTTGTAAGCTCCTCACAATTCAGGCAAAAGACACTTTTTGTGCTCACTACACTCCTTCGTCTGAGTTTGGTACTTATTAACCTTATCGGCCATTGTAGGATCTGCTTGGAGATTAAAGAAACACACGACTTCATTCATATTAGTTTTAAGGAATCCATACGATCTTTAGAGCTCGTATGAATTCCGCAAATATTTCCTGAATACACCCCTGTTAAGACAGACATGGTACATGTTTGCTTCACCTTCAAGAAATGATATTCCACAAACCACCCCCTTCCCGCCACACTCACAGACACAAACACTACTGTAACAATAATTTTCCCTTTCATGGCAAATTAAAACAACCCGTTCATTGAATGAAGCAATCGGTGAATTGTTTGTCGCTCTCGCAAAGAAAGCTGGAAGTATCCCTGTATAGAGCCCTAAACACCGATTTGTTGACGGTGACGTGAACCAAGTGTTTACATTCATATAGCCCGTGGAGCTGCTCGATCAGCTATCGGCTCCGTGTGTTTGTTGTTTACAGTATCCCTGTATAGAGCCCTAAACACCGATTTGTTGATGGTGACGTGAACCAAGTGTTTACATTCATATAGCCCGTGGAGCTGCTTGATCAGCTATCGGCTCCGTGTGTTTTGTTTTACAGTAGCTCTGTATAGAGCCCTAAACACCGATTTGTTGATGGTGACGTGAACCAAGTGTTTACAGTCATATAGCCCGTGGAGCTGCTTGATCAGCTATCGGCTCCGTGTGTTTGTTGTTTACAGTACCCCTGTATAGAGCCCTAAACACCGATTTGTTGATGGTGACGTGAACCAAGTGTTTACATTCATATAGCCCGTGGAGCTGCTTGATCAGCTATCGGCTCCGTGTGTTTTGTTTTACAGTATCCCTGTATAGAGCCCTAACCACCGATTTGTTGATGGTGACGTGAACCAAGTGTTTACATTCATATAGCCCGTGGAGCTGCTGGATCAGCTATCGGCTCCGTGTGTTTTGTTTTACAGTAGCTCTGTATAGAGCCCTTTACACCGATTTGTTGATGGTGACGTGAACCAAGTGTTTACAGTCATATAGCCCGTGGAACTGCTTGATCAGCTATCGGCTCCGTGTGTTTGTTGTTTACAGTACCCCTGTAAAGAGCCCTAAACACCGATTTGTTGATGGTGACGTGAACCAAGTGTTTACATTCATATAGCCCGTGGAGCTGCTTGATCAGCTATCGGCTCCGTGTGTTTTGTTTTACAGTAGCTCTGTATAGAGCCCTAACCACCGATTTGTTGATGGTGACGTGAACCAAGTGTTTACATTCATATAGCCCGTGGAGCTGCTGGATCAGCTATCGGCTCCGTGTGTTTGTTGTTTACAGTATCCCCGTATGGAGCCCTAAACACCGATTTGTTGATGGTGACGTGAACCAAGTGTTTACATTCATATAGCCCGTGGAGCTGCTTGATCAGCTATTGGCTCCGTGTGTTTGTTGTTTACAGTATCCCTGTATAGAGCCCTAAACACCGATTTGTTGATGGTGACGTGAACCAAGTGTTAACATTCATATAGCCCGTGGAGCTGCTCGATCAGCTATCGGCTCTGTGTGTTTGTTGTTAACAGTATGTTTACATTCATAGTTTGTAGAGGTTGCTTGCTCTGCTCTCCGTTCTGTGTATCTTTGTCATTTACGATATCTCCATAGAGCCCTGCCAACAATTTGTTTAAGGTGCTAGTTCAGCCCGTCCCCGTTTGTTTTTCTTCTACGAGAGAAGTTTCTCCATGGAGTTTGTTTTTAATTCATGAAGGTGACGAGAACAAGTGTTTGCATTCATGAGTGCGTAGAGCCCGCTCCGTGGAGCTAGAGGTCTGCACGAGCAACCTCCATGGAGGAGCTCTGTGGAGCTCCTCCATGGAGGTCGCTCGTGCAGCCCCTTCTCTTTGAGGACTTAGCCTTATTTTAGAGGGCAGAAAGTTAGATAATGTAGTAAGGTACTGTTTTACACGTAAATTAAATTTGTGTTTGTACAAAAAAAATGATGATAGCAAGGCCACAGAATCATCACGCTTTCACTATTCCATGCCACGTAAGGGTAAAAAAAAAGGTGAACAACCTATGACATGCCTCTGGAATACTCCTATAGTTGTTATACTTTCTGTAATCATGTTTTTAACCATATCCCAACAAAGAAAAAAGTCCATTCTTGGAACTGGAAATACATTATATAAAAATTCAGGCAAATGAAAAGTTTGTTCGGGCAAGTACATTTTTATGCACTTGCCCGAATTTTTGAAAACTCGTCCAACCTTAGATTATAATCGTCACTTGATGACTGTGGGAAAATGTACTCCAATTTACCTTGAAATTTATCTACAGTAATGTTTACTCACTTATTACATCTTTCTTTCTTTAAAGATGTAATTTAGGTCAATATTGTTGTTCAATTACCTGAACATGAAAAGTTTGCTAGTGAAACGTCTTTTTCTTCATAATCTAACAAGCGAGTCCACCTTAGTACTTACATGGCAAGGGGCACATAGGTCGGAGATCAACTGCCAGTGCGGATCTTGCCAGTCTGTTCTGTTCGTACCAACAGCTTTAATGAAAGCAGGGAACGGAACTATTGGATATGACTTGTTGTCACTGCCTTCGGGTAGCATCCCCGAATGTCCAATCTGAGTAAAACAATATTTTGAAAATGTATACAACAACCAAGTATAAACATTCCTGCAATGTCATAAAACTGCTGCGCATGCATACTTATTTAGACTTTATATCCATCTGGGAAATCCTATTCAGACCGGTCAGTCCTGGATCATGGCCGGGGAGGAGGTCCGCCAACTCCTGTAACTTTTCAACGAATTATCATATCACCACCGAGCTATTATGACGTAATATGACGTAAAATGACGTTATAAATAAGACTGTAATGGCTGGACCATGGAAAAGGGGTATTTCCAGAAAACTTCATAATATGCTACAAAAATATAACAGTAGATATTCGAATAATAGTTATTGTTACGATTTGTGTTGACAATATCAACATCAATGACGTCAAAATTACGTCATAAATTGACGTCATGCACATCTAACATGTTTGAATTTAAAAAAACATCAATTTTTAAGCAATTAATCGCAAAATTTGTTCGGTCATATGGTCTGCCATCTAGAAATCCTGCCCGATGACGTCATCAAATTAACAAAATGTATTTATATCTAATTTTGAAAATGATTCTAGATAATATAGAATCATATTATGTGTATGTGTATATGTATTATGTATATGTGTTAAAATATCAGTAACCTAGCAAATAAACTCGAAAAATACAGTACTAGTACCGAAATTAGCGATTGTCGTCAGAATGCCTGTCAACAAACGGTTGTCATGACACAAAAAAAATAAGGTAATTTTACAATCTTTGTGAAACTGTTTCAACCTTGTTTTAAGAAAAATTGCCAAATTTGGTTTCTGAAGCGTTCTTTCTGGCGTTATTCGACATAAAAGTTGGCGCAAGCCTCAAAAGCAACCCCAGGTCTGAATGAGGTTAAATCTACATTAGCTAATTTCTTTTATGGTGAGGGCCGTTGTAAATTGAGCTGGTCAAGGAAAGATATAAGGCACAAAAAGAAACACTACTATATTCAAGGAAATTGTTTACCTTTGCTTTGATAAACTTCTTTCAATATTTTTAATCTTGAATATAGACATCTAGGCTGACTATGAGTACTACTAAGATTCATTAGACTGATACTTACCTGTGTCTTTGAGGTGTTTGAGGAAAGTGTTTCCAACATAGAGTGGTATTGTTTTCGATATCCAAATCGCGACGGTGCGTAATAAAATTTGTCCTCCCATGCTGACGCCAGCCTGCAGGAGAAAGGAAAGCTAGTTTAAGATAGACGCAATAAGGCCACACCGACTGAATTTTATGGATGGCGTCCGCGCGCGCTTTAGTTTTCACCTGTTTGAAAAAAAATACCTCCTCCAAGGCTCCACATAAGTCCAGAAATTGCCGACCCAAAGGTCCAGCAAATGTCTGTCAGAAAACTCCCCAAAACGTGCTAATTAAAAGTAAATAGTGCTTCTTACAAAAATTATAAAGCATAGCTGGCAATGGTCTGCCTTGAAGTGTTTTGACCCAGATTTGTACAGTCCTACAGAGCCTAAGTCTACCCTAGTCTCTTTTGGAATACCAACTATAAGTATAACTACTGCATATTACTAGGTATCAAAGCTATGGTGAAGACAGTTACAAGTTGCAAAATATTATGTAGTTCAAACTTGACAGACTGAGAGGCTGATCTTTGCTGAGATTTAGTTCAAGCAAGGATTTGAAAACAAAGGCCTTGATACAACATCATGCCCAAGCTCTTGTGTGAAAACAAACTATGAACACCTGAACTGTACTGCATTGGGTTTTATGCTTCCAGCAACTATCTGAGTCTGAAAATGATTTCCTGAAAAATTTATGGACAGGACTTTTGAAATCATGATGTCAGTTAATATGCAAATGTCTTCCTGTCGGCTGCTGTAACATGAAGCCATTGTTCTTAGTAGCCAGACGGGTAGAGATCTCTTGCAGGGTCTAAGCCATTGATGATGTTGGGAGTATGTGAGGAGTCAATTTAGCAACTGACATCCTGGTAGGAGATAGCCTTTTATGGTCGCGTACGCTGGGTCCAGATTTCTGGTCTTTAACCCAATCCAGACTGGGCTTTTTGGCATTCCCTGGACTGGGGGAATTTTAAAACGGCTTACTTCACAAAAACCAAATTTTTAAGGGTCATATGCTTGTGAAGTTTTAAAATTCCTGAGATATTTATATCATTATGACGTAATATAACGTGATTATGACGTCATTAATTGGTTTTTGGCTTAAGCGGGGAATTCCCATAATACCAGAATATTTGACACAAAAAGGTAAAAAAAGGTTTCTTATTAATATATTAAGTGTTATAAGATTTCTGTTGTCAAAATCCGACGCAACGACGTCAACACGTCATCTGTAGTTTAGCTATCCGCCATCTTAGATTATCAACCTTAAATGTCTTAACCCTCAAACACCAGAGTGGGGTCCAATTGGACCCCAGGCGTAAATTTCGAAGTACCATTTGAACATTTTTAATCTAAAGAAAAATTCCTTCCGTGACTTTTTTAATTTGTCAGTACATATCTTCTATACCTTCTCCTAAGTTTTTACGAAGATTGGTTTAATACTATGGAAACTATGAAGAACGTCTGTGTTCAGTCCCTTTTGGGGTCCAAACGGACCCCAGCAAAAAAGTGCAGTTTTTTAAACAAACTTTTGTGACGAAGTCCTTAACTACTTATTATATGACCACCAAACTTGCAGAGGATAATAAAACTTGCAGAGGATAATAAACATGTAAAACTAAATCCTCATAAGAACCTGTGTCATCACCATAAAATATGACGCTATTATGACGTCATTTAGCTTATAAGGGCGGCCATCTTAGATTTTGACTAATGACGTCATAAAATTAGCATAACATAAATTTTGAATCATGAAAATTACGTTAAATTTTATAGAATTTAATTTTTGTAAGAAAACAAGTGTAATTTACCGAGAAAACCTTGTTTAAATCGAAATTGGCAAATTTTGTCAGAATTCCGTTGCCATGGCAACCTTGAAATGTGATTAACTTACTTAATTGACTAAAACTTTTTGCTAACAATATTTTGTGATATATTTCCAAGTTTCATAGCTTTAGCACTAGTCTTCCGTAAATAGTTTCATCAGGTTGGTAGATCAATCGAATAGTCTTCTTCGTTTCACAACCTCTTTTTTTATTCTTCTGCAAACGTTTCGGTGACTGTCTGTCACCTTCATCAGTGCGAATGTACAATTATCACCGTTACGAATTGGAACTGAGATTTTATGAACAAAACATTTTGGGGTCCGTTTGGATCCCAGTCTGTCATTTTAGTCGCAAGAAAGGTCGGGTGCTTGCGGGTTAAGATACATATTTTTCAACATTCAATGCTAAAATCCCATGGAAACGGATTGAAGACGTTTACATGAATGTTATCTGTATGAAAATATCAAGTAGTAATTAAATCCAAAGTGAAATAAGTTGGTTCTANCGTCTGTAACCAAGGACAAAGGATTGGTATTACAGCAGACGACAGGAAGACATTTTGTTTTCACACAAGAGCTAGGGCATTATGTTGTATGAAGGCATTGTTTGAACTGTCTCTCAGTAAGGACCAGCCCCTGTCAAGTTTGAACTACTTATATTTTGCAACTTGTAACTGTCTTCCCCACATCTCAACTAGCTTTGATACCTAGTAGTAGTAATAATTGGCTTCAAGTATGGTGATATTTATAGTTGGTAGTCCAAAAGAGACCAGTGTAGACTGGGGCTCTGTAGGACTGTACAACAAGTTGTATCTGGGTCAGATTGAGACACACTTCCAGGCAGACCATGGCCAGCTATGCTTTATATTGTTTGTAAGCTGACTTGTAAAGCTACACTGAATTGTGTGTCGCCATCCTTATCTGTTCAAGACTACTGGCTTATGTACATTTCAAAACTGAAGAGTAACTCCGCGATCCAATACTTGCTAATCTGTATTAGCCTGCCTCCACTGATGTGAACACCACGGTAGTTGGGACCAGACTGAGGGCTGGTAGTTTACGTTAGGCCACAGCAGGTAAATTTTATGGATGCCATCTGCGCGCGCATTAATTTTCGCCTGATTTCAGAAAAAAAAAAAGATTTTTTTTCTTCTGCAGGGATGGTCAACATTATGATACAGTACCACTATGAGCAAATATATTGTGTTGTGGCCTAATAATTGTACTTGTAGAAGTGACACTTGCGAGGTACCTAGGACTGTAGTTGTAGAAACGAAACTTATTGGATAGTTGTAAAAGTGACAGCAATATGGAAGCTTTGAGTGTGGTTACCAACTTTGTTGGTGATGGCAGTCTACCACACTAGTGTCACTTCTACCACACCAGTACATGTTTTAAATACAGGAATGAATGCATTGCTGGCTCTGATACAATGTTTTGTCCCTTTAATTCTTTTTACAACAGTCATCACAACTTTATGGTGCCTATTATGCACCCATCTTGTTTTTTTTTCGCCCTATCGCACTATTTCTGCAGTCTGCAGAGGATGTCATCCATAAAATTTACTTGCTGTGGCCTTAGCTGAATTTATTGGGTGATTTTATAGTACAACCTTGGTCGCTTCAATATACATACAACACAGAGTGGCTGTAACTAAACTCCTGATTAGTTGTCACAAGTTACATATTGAAACTGGAAGGCACAACCGCACTCCTCTGCAGCATAGAGTCTGCCAATTTTGTGAACTACAACAGGTAGAAGATGAACAGCATTTTATCGTACACTGTAAATTTTACCATAAGGAACGAATTGTGCTTTATGAATATATCAGAAAAGAGTTCCCATATTTTGAACATCTTAATGCAACGGATACATTTCTATTTTTGATGCGCCTAGATAAACCGGCTGTATATCAAACATTATATGTTCTTATATCTACACCTGTACAAAGAAGCGAGAAGATGTCAACCATCCTGTTAGTTTAGCACTTTCAAATAGTTAAATTGTATCTTGTTGTCTATGCATATGTCTGTCATGTCTGTTATCAGTGACCTGT
>NC_049992.1:1862951-1865929 GCF_000003815.2 Branchiostoma floridae | reverse complement strand
GTCAGAAAGACAATGGCAGAGTTTTGTGTCTGTTGGTGCGACAGATCGGCATTGCGTGTGAGTCTTCCTGAGATTTGACTCCTGAGTGGGGGTAGCCAGTCCCTGAGTTCCGACTTGAACAGTTTTTTGGCGAAGGACAGACAGAGGTTTGTGCGCCGTTCTGCGAGCGAGCTGAGGTTGAGTGAAGTCAGAGCTGATGTGTAGTCTGTGTACCGCGTACCCAGGATGATCCTACACGCTCTTCTTTGAAGTCGTTCGAGTCTTGCAGATTGTGCTGTTGTCAGTGAGGAGTGCCACACGGGAGCTGCGTATTCTAATGTAGGTCGGATATAGATGGTATAGACCGATGTGAGGTCTTCAATTGAAACACCAAATCGCTTGAGCCGGCGTAACAGAAACAGTTTCTTGTTAGCTGCACTGATCATGTTGTTTACCTGCATGTCCCATTTTAAGTCACTCTGTATGGTGACTCCGAGTACTTTAAGGTGAATAACTGTTTCCAGTGGTTGTCCATCGATGAAGAGTGGTCCAGGAGTGGGAGGGGATTTGTTGAAACAAATGTGCATTGCTTTACATTTACGAGAGTTCATTAGCATTTTGTGATGTTTGACCCAGGAGTTGAGCCTGTCCAGGGAGATTTGTAGTGAGCATTGTTGACGGAGGGATCTCACCTGGATGAGGTTCATGTCATCAACGTATTTCCACCTGTTGTTTACGTCTCTGAGTGCACTGTCAATCAGTGCCAGGAAGATGATGGGTCCCAGTATAGTCCCCTGTGCCACGCCACAGGATAGATGTAGCCAGTCGGAAACCTTGCCCTGATAACGTACTCTCTGGCGTCTGTTAGACATAAAACTACAGATCCAGGGTAGGAGGGATGGACGCACTCCTAAGTCGATCAGGCACTGGACTGCGGTAGTGTGATCGACCCGATCAAAAGCTTTGGACAGATCAGTTGTTATCAGTGTACAGATAGAGTTTGGAACAGATGATGAGCTGTATAGAGTATCTAGCATACTGACCAGTGCATGTGTAGTCGATCGGTTTCTCCTGCATCCAAATTGTCTGGGGTCCAGGTTGCTGGATATATCGTCCATTATCCAGTTTGCGGCAAAGCGTTCACAATGTTTAGCAAGTTGAGCAGTGAGTCAGATCGGTCTGAGTTCGTTAATGTCGGGAGGTGTGGATTTTGGAAGTGGTACCACATAGGCCTCCTTCCACTGCCGTGGGACGACTCCTTCTCTAAAGGATGCGTTCATCAGGTCGCAGATAGGTCCGCTGATCTCGCACGCAAATTCCTTGAGAATGCGCGAAGGGACACCGTCTGGGCCAGGGCTCTTGCTACAGTTCGTGGACTTGAGTTTGGAATACACGTCCCAAACCTGGATGGTTGGTACTGGATGTGCCGGTAGAAAGGCTGGAAGTGAGCATGTGTCCAAAGGTGGAAGGGATTGGGATACACTGGCGAGTTTTGAGTTGATCGCGTCAGCTATGGCAGTGAAGTTATTTTGGTCAACACCCGGCACGGGGATGTGCTTGGATGACTGTTTTATGTTGCACATGACTTTGATGTTCCGGTGCCAGGACTTGGGGTTGTGGTTTTTCTGGTTCTCGGTGTTGACTTTGTAAAACTGTTTTTTTGCCTTCCTGATTTCCCTCTTCACCTTGATTCTGTAGAACTTTGTCAGTGTTGTTGACTTTCCGGCTTGGAAACTCTTTTGTCTCAGTGTTATCAACTGTTTAATACGCGGAGTAATGATTGTCAAGTTAAAATTGTCAAGTAATGATTGTCAAATAATGATTGTCAAGTAATGATTGTCAAGTTAAAATTGAATTGAATTAATTTTTTTTCAACTTCCAAGTTATCCAACTTCTCAAAGAAATGTTTATCTCAGGGTTGGATGCAACGTTGATGATATTGTACCCATTTGGTTTCACCATTTTGAATCATGTAATCCATCCCGGTGAATTTTCAGGCTTCTGTAATTCCTCTGAAATTTCTTAACAGTAATAGTGGACCCAAGGACCTCAGCTTTACAGCTAATCTCTGAGCATCGGGGTAGCCGGGTCTCAAGATATTCCCTGTGGGACAGTTGGTTCAGCTACAATTACTTTGCACATTTTAAAGACAATAGCTGACCTAGTTTGACCCTGCATTACAGTAGCGCATAATTACAGGATTGGTTAAAGAGGATACTCCTTGCTTGTATTGGCCCTATTTTTATTAACAGGATTTGGAACCTGGAAATATTCTCTGGAACAAACTTTTGTCTGATGTTTCCTTAATTCATATTAAACATAACAGCTTCATGGCCTTTTTCATCACATTGCAACTCAAGTCTTTATCTTATGATGGTCAAAATTTCAAATCAAAGGAGTAAGTAACAGAAGAAACAACATGCCGACACCAGGATCAAACATGGGCCG
Organism: Branchiostoma floridae; assembly: GCF_000003815.2. Lineage (NCBI taxonomy): Eukaryota > Metazoa > Chordata > Leptocardii > Amphioxiformes > Branchiostomatidae > Branchiostoma > Branchiostoma floridae. Next base: position 1,863,502 of record NC_049992.1, on the reverse strand, counting down.
GCACAGTGATCACAAATCCAACGTGCATACCACAATGCCAAAAGCTCAGAGCTGTTGGCGTGTTCAGTTTGGCAACGCTTGAACCCCACTGTTACATCAGATCAAATTTTCTTGGAAGCAAGTCAATGACGTTACCTGCATATATATGACAGGGCAAACTGTGACACGGATTTTGTAAAGTACTGGCAAAAACATTAAAAACTTTTTTAGCACTTCCAGTCCTGTAAAAGTTTTTTTGATACTATTGATCAGCAGGTACTTTCAAGATTTTAATGCATGAAGGTATTACATTTCATCTGCTTGATAGATTCTGAATAAGTGCATTCAAGAACTTTGAAAAAGACATTACATATTCAGGAAGTTTAATTTAAACATTCAGGTATGCTCACCACCCATGGCACGATTTAACTTGCTGGCAGACAAAAACAGAACCTGATAATTTACAAAGCCAGGACAAGCTGGAGGTTGCTATATCGAGAAGGTTATAGGTTGATGACTTTCTTGGTGAAATCAAGGACGTCCTTGTTACATTGATAACCCTCCATATACCT
>NC_049992.1:1860255-1862851 GCF_000003815.2 Branchiostoma floridae | reverse complement strand
GAGAGAGTTTGTGTGTGTGTGAGTTTGTGTGTGTGTGTGTGTGTGTGTGTGTCTGTGTGTGTGTGTCTGTGTGTGTGTGCGTGAGAGAGAGAGAGTTTGTGTGTGTGTGAGTTTGTGTGTGTGTGTGTGTGTCGGTGTGTGTGTTTGTGCGAACGTGCGAGCGTGTGTGTGTGTGTGTGTGAGAGAGAGTGTGTGTACGTGTGTGGTGTGCGTTCACATTTGTGTGTGTGCGTTTGTGTGTTTTATGTTTTACAATGCCTCTTGTATTACGTTACTTTTAGGCAAACATTTAAAACAACTACACAAAGCAGTATACGTGAGAACTCAAACAACAAAATGTTTGACAAGTTTTATTGACAAGTTTTATTACAGATGCACGGCATAGCAGCACGGTAGCTGAATTGCGCCGCCATTTACAATTATGTACATTAAAACCAGCCATGATAAAATCTGTTCCTTATCTTACAAACAAATACATTTACAAGCATTTTAGAATTGTACCATACTATTGAAGGGTACTCATCATTCCGAGAGGATTATAAAAATAACGAAACAAAGGGTTGTCGTACAACAATATAGTTACATAAAACCAAGAGTTAGATACCTTATTGGTTGGTTAGACTGTTTTTGTAATTGTAGAAGTCAGTAACGTTACGTCCCTCATAGATTGAGTTCAACAGTACAGACCAGGGTTGTAGCCAGCACCTGTCCTTCAGTCCTTTGAAGGAATTTTAAAATTTTCTGGGACCCAGACCCCCTAGAAATGACGCGCAACGTCACACCATACCTTCGGTGCTCGATAGGATTCCCATTTAAAATCAAGGGGACTGAAAATGAATTCAGGCTGGCTACAACCCTGGTCCAGACCACAAGCACGCAGCACATTCCCGTATGACTGCTAACTGTACAGGTAACATTGAACATCCATGGCGGTACAATACAGGATACATGTCTATACTAACGTGTACTGACACGCGGCTGAAATATGTCACGGTGTGTTATGCTGTGCCGTCCCTGGATTATATTACTCAACAATATAACCGACAATCCGACAGACTCAAGTGGATAGCTGTTTATCAAGCCTGATTGTTATCGTATGTCAAGATTGATCACAAAAATATGAATATATTTGCGGCCAACAAATACCATAAATCATAATTTGATATCATGCGTACGTCCCTTTATGTCATGACATCTGCCGACGGTTTTATGACACTGTCAAACTTGATGGGCTTGTCTTAAATCGACATTGATCACAGGAATGGCAATAAAAGCCAGAGTCAGGAAGCAATGGGCCAGATCTTTATTAGAAGCTACCATCGTCCTCGACCCTCAAACATAAGGACAGAGCGAGGTAAAGATAAAGGACTGGACTTGTCCTGGATATCTTCGATTAGGCCACAGCAAGTAAATTTTATGGATGACATGAGCGCGCGCATTAATGTTCGTCTGATTTCAGAAAAAAACATTTTTTTCTTCTGCAGGGATGGTCAACATGACGATAAAGTACCACTATGAGCAAATATATTGTGTTGTTGCCTATTTATTGTACTTGTAGAAGTGACACTTGCGAGGTACCCAGGGCTGTAGGTTTAGAAATGAAACTTATTGGGTAGTTGTAAAAGGGACACCAATATGGAAGCGATGAGTGTGGTTACCCTTTAATTCTTTTTACAACATTCATCACAACTTTATGGTGCCTATTTTTGAAAATGTAGCCATCTTGTTTTTTTCACCCATCTTGTTTTTTTTTCGCCCTATCGTACTATTTTTGCAGTCTGCAGAGGATGTCATCCATAAAATTTACTTGCTGTGGCCTTAGCTGGACATAGCTATTCCTCCTGTTGTAATTTTAGCAATAATAGAAACCGACATAAGTTGGACTATTTCATCCAAGATTCGACGTCTGCTATATTTCTGATGACAGTTGACGATATGGGAGATAACTACTTCATCCATCACACCAACGTTTACAGTAACGATCAAAAATCAGGTCAAGCTATAAAAATCTGTGACTCCGCAATTTTAGCTGACTACAAAGCAATAGCTTGTCTCCGTAAGATCGTTATGTGAAGGCTTCCTTAAATCATTCCGTATTTAGTCGATAGGACGATATGCGAAGCTTTGCCACTTTGTCACTTGTTTTGAAGCTTATCTACCAGTAAAGGACATCTAGATCTGTTTGGTAATCCTTTTTTAACGTGATTTTAATACTCAACAGCTAAATGGATTTAACGTATTTGCCGTCTAGCTTTTATTCGACCTGAATGTGCGATGTCGGACACCACTAACGCGCAGATGAATTATATCTTCCATGCACATCTGTGACAGGGAGTGATGACTTGTTTGAATAGAGCTATTGGATTTTACGTTACTATATATTTTTCTTCCTTTTTTGAGGCTACCGACTTCATTTTGCTGAAGACTTTTGTAGCCTAAAATATATGTCCATTGCTTTGTGATCCCGTATTTTTCATAGACACGTACTATGTATAATCTGACCAGACATACAAAATATGGCAATGAGGTGACTACCGTTATGTCGTCATCAGGGTATTCTTGTTGGAGTTTCGTACCCAGGTAGACAGCACCTCTC
>NC_049992.1:1850468-1860155 GCF_000003815.2 Branchiostoma floridae | reverse complement strand
AGGAGCGTCAGCCCCCTTGATAGCTTCGGTGTCTACACACCCTCCTCACATCTGCTTGAAGAAATCTGAACTCACTCAGTAGCTGCACTACACTAAACCTAACCCTAACCCTAACCCTATCCCTAAGTCAGATTCTTAGAGGAGATCAAGAATGCTAACTCACCTTACTAGGGAGTACCCCTAACCCTAACCCTAACCCTAACCCTAACCCTAACCCTAACCCGTTCCCTAACCCGTTCCCTAACCCGTTCCCTAACCCTAACCCGTTCTCTAACCCGTTCCCTAACCCTAACCCGTTCCCTAACCCTAACCCGTTCCCTAACCCGTTCTCTAACCCGTTCCCTAACCCGTTCCCTAACCCGTTCCCTAACCCGTTCCCTAACCCGTTCCCTAATCAGTTTCCCCAATCAGTTTTCTTACACTTTCCTTAGCAGGTCTCCTAACATGTTCCCTAAGCATAACACGTCCAATTGTTAATGGAACAATAAGTGGCCGTACCCCATGTCCCTGCAACATTTATTGAACCGTCCCGAGGTCTTTACCCTTTTCGCCTGGCTTCAGGGCGGTAATGAAATCCACATGTGAGAATTTGGCGGCTAGCTTTGGGTGGGGTACACAGAGGGGTTTTAACACCGCACACGACTAACCAACTTGGTCCCTATGAAAAATCAACACAAGTCCACTAGCGTTGCTCCACATAAGCTTACAGGAAAATTGCATATAGATATTCCATATTGCAATGCGATCAAGCTGCAATTTTACCTTTTTTTAAATTTAATCTTACACATGACGTACGGTTGTGTAGTTAATTCTGTTTCTGAACCACCATTGCCCCGTTCTATGATCTAAATCTACGATTCCAGCTTCTTGTACGTACCTGTAATACCGGGTCTTGATGCTGAATCTGGCGCCTGATTTTGAAGACAATATAGACTTGGACCTTACACAAAGCTACTGTAGCTGCCACAAACCTGCCAGTCTCTCACGGTCAAACTGTCTGTCTGGCGGCGGTCCGTTCTGAACACAACTATCGACCGCACAACATTTGTATTCATCCGCTTGTGACGAACTTTCAGGGGGCGGGTGAAAAGTAGTTCGAAAATGGAGTTTAAACATCATTGGGAAATATGGTTTGATTTGAAATAATAGCTGAAATCGCAATAAAAGACGATTAATTAGAAATATTCTGAAAATGATTTGTTTTCAGGCATCTATGTTGTATCTAACTTTCGTCAGTATCTAATTTTCAGAAGGACGATTCCTGGATATCCAGAAATCGTCACAAACAGGATTTTCCTGGATTGACGACGGTGTTTATCCAAAACGTGTACGTGGGGTGGAGCTTCCTGTTTTCGAGGGCGGGGACTATGTTGCATGTTGTTTTTGTGGTCAGAAGGCCGCCATCTTTGTACCTCCCCACAACAGGTTTATGTAGAATTTATTCTGTCAGCTCCTGGTGTTACAGAACTTATGTTGATAATGATACTTCGATGTCTACATGTTACGTACGTATCAGGCACACAATGCTTTTTGCCTAATCAAATAACAAATCGGCAGTCAAGATGGGATAAAGTCACTGTTGTTTTCTGTGTAGCGACACGTGAACATTCTAGTCAAGTGTTATAGCATCCAGATGGCGCCCCTTTGCCATACAATGCCCGGTCCACCTCCTGGGTATATAGAAAACGGCCCAAGCAGCCCTGGCCGCATCCTGGATATCCAGAAAACGGCCTGAACGCCCGACGAAAATAAGGAATTCTCCCGCCATTTTAGTTAGCTAGCAAAAGGTCACGGTGGGTCACGCACGCACCGCAATGGTATCTTGCAGCGCGGGTGTCCCGCAATACTCTGAACGCATGTCTAAAGACAACCGTTGTCCACAACAATAGACAATAACAGTCGCACGACTATATATGTGTTGTGTGTTTGAAGCTGTTTTTCGTGTAGCGTCACATTCTAATTACGTGTTAATAGCATCCAGATGGCTCCCTTATCATGGGGAGGGCAGCGGTCACTTCCGGGTTTTAATCTCTCGCGAGGTCGACCCAAATATGGAAATATGGGCGTGCATAATAACTGTTTTCTGTCTTGTCAATCACCATGATTGGCGGCACCGGAAGTACGAATCCCGGATATCTAGTTTTCGTAAGTTTTTGGACGATTCCTGGAGCCGACGAAAACTAGATGTGACAATTGTCTGTTTCAAAGATTTCAGAGTGTAAGGCTGGAGCACATTGGACAAGCTCTTGAGGTTTCCAGCTAGTAAAATTGAATGCAGCATGTTAAAGTCAAATGTAGTTCCGAGTTGTGGGAGTTGTAAAATTCATTGCCGGATACACATCCTACTCTAACTTCGGTTCGCCCTCTTATGGCTTCCCAGCCAAATACTCTCTGGCACCCGTCCAATATTAACAGCTTTGCGAAAACCAAAACTGTATTGGTTTCGCTTGCTTTATTCGCTTGCCCTAAAAATTCTAATCGCATCTGGTTATCTTGGCCTAACCTATTTTTTTTGTTTACAGTACCCAATCACGGACATTGTATAGCCACTAGAGTGGCTGGACGTATTCCTTTCGAAAGCCATGTCTAAATAATCTGCACGCGTACGGCATTCAACTACGATAAAACCGATTGTGTTTTTTAGCATATTTACACATACATTTTTAGCATCAAAACCCGGTGCATTGGCGAAGTGAGAAAAGTGTTGCCATTGCAGTTGGGAGGTTGTGAGTTGTCTGTCTGCTTGTGTCTGCATGTATCTCTGTCTGTCCGCGTCTGTCTGTGCCTGTTTGTCTGCCTGTGTGTGCATTTGTCTTTGTCTGTCTGTGTCTGCCTGCTTCTGTCTACCTGTGTCAGTGAAACCTGACAAAAAAAGTGATATCTGAAACATTTTATTGTTTTCAAAATCATCAATGTTCCTGAGCAAATACTAAGTTGTTGACCTTGGTCGGGAAGTTAACCCTCTCTAATTTGCCCGTTCTTAACTTTCGCTTATATAGCCCATTCTTAACCCTCGCTGATATAGTCCGTTCATAAACCTCGCTTAAATAGCCCATTCTTAACTATTGTTAATATGGCCCATTCTTAAACCTCGCTCATATAGCTCGTTCTTAACTCTCGCTAATATAGCCCATTCTCAACTCTCGCTTATATAGCCCGTTCTTAACTCTTCCTAATATAGCCAGTTCTTAACTCTTACTAATATAGCCCGTTCTTAACTCTCGCTACTTTAGCCCACGGCACATTGACGGGTGTATTTCATGCAGAGAAGGCAGATAAATACAAACCCAATAGCATGAACATCATGTTTGGAGTTGAACCGCAAAGGCTATACATTACTGACCTCTAGCGACAAATCTTTCAAGTGCAGCTTTGGGAATTCTGACCGTTTCAGCATGAATGTTTGTCACATCAGCATTTCCTTTGCAAAAACCTCGTAGACCGATGCACGTGTCCTATGTCCCACCTCTACAAACAACCCTTACAGATTTGGGGAATGTACGAATTCATGACTCTTTCATGTACATACTGAGATCCAACGATTTAGAACAGTGCTCCCACAATGCTTCAGGCGCACTGCTCACAGACCTTCGTGGTCCCCCTCCCCATAAGAAGTAATGGTGTTTCCCTGTCACCTTCCAGATATTTACATTCTCGGCATTTTCCGCTTCATGAAGTCTATTCAAGTCTTGGATGGGACTACAATAAAAACCAACAGCAACAAAGTGAACACTTTTGGAACATGTATTTTAGGGAACTTTTACAATATTGTATACAATCCATTAGAGTCGAAGTATCAACACAAATTACTAATGTATTTACAAAATATACATTTTTCAAAGGAACAGAGATTTTAGCAGCAGAACTCTAAAGTATAAGAATTCAGATTTTCTTACAATCTGCAAGATTATTATATATTAGATATCATCTCTGCAAAATAAAGTTTATCACTCTGGCTATACCTGGGATACACATAACACTTCTGTCCTGTGTTACTTTAAATTTGTTAGTGTGAAACTTGCTTTATAAGAACATGTAGTTCCTTCCTCCAAACCACTTTCAGTTCTCTAATGTTCCTTTCTACGCGGACAAACATCAGTCCTGGAGATGCCTGGTTTGTGCATTGCTGAAGCTAATTTTCACCCGGAAAGATACTAATGTTTTAGACGGTGCAATACTGAAGCTGACTTCCTCCAAGATGCAGAAGTTTGAGATGGTGCACTGCTGAAGCTGATTTCCTCCAGGACATATGAAGACTTGACGAAGACTCGAAAAGTTAAGATATTTGTATTTTTAAGGACCTTACTGTACATCTATAAATGTATGTATGTATATATATATATATATATATATATATATATATATATATATATGTATATATATATATATACAAGTAGTTCATTTATATGCATTAAAGGTGTATATCTTTAAAAGTGCCAGAAAATAGACAGAATTGCTGACAACAAGGTCATCTGTTATAAGGGAAACTTCATGAGGTTTTTGCATGATTTTTTTCCAACACATAACCGTATCGCGCGACTGGAGTCAGTGCCCGAAAGTGCTCTCAAGAAATTGCTCGCTACATTTTTCTAAGCTCTGGCTGGGTACATTTCACATCTGCCAGCCATGTTTCGACAGATTGAGTGATACTGTGCCTATGAGGTCCGCACGTCGGCCGGTTGGGGTAAAGGATTGCCGCAAAAGGTTTGTATCTTCATTATCAAATGCTTCATTATAATCTGTGCACTAGAAAGCTGTGTCTTGGTGCAGTATAAAGTTTCTCAGCCTAATCGCACCGTTCGGGGGATGGGGGGGGGGATTGGCGGTGTGGTCGTGTTGGCAGTGTTTGTCAACTCTATATTCCAGTAACTAAATTATTCATAGCTAGATGTTTCCAATGATTGTATTTAGATCAATGTCTGGCAAATGCGCAATATTTAGCTACATACGTTGTTTTTTTGTTTGACTTGTTAGAATATCAGGGCAATCTCTCTGTGTATATTGATATGCAAATAAGGATAAGCTGTTCCTCTGGAATTTTGATTACTGTTGTTTTGGTTACTTGTTCCTGATATGTGAATCTGTTCTTCATTTAATATATATACGTTGTGTGATTAGGCCAGTAGGAGTTTTTGGAAGGAAAACGGTTTGTTATTGAAATTGTTGGCATAGTGTTGAACCTACATAGTATTGAAGAAAATTACCATGCAGTCTGGCCTAACTCTGATTTAAGCGATCATCATACAGGTTTATTCCAACGCACACTACACGGTACAGGTAGCAGACCCTAAATTTTACTGCTGCATTACATTTGTCATTAACAGAGTTAGCGTCGACGTTACGCAAAATAAAACAGTTCAAACAATTATCTAAAGCAGATATTGAAAACGATTACTTAAAATCGACTACGACAGTAAGTATCCTTTACATGTAGCGTTCACACTTTCATCCCTCAGATTTTCCATGTCATTAACAAACCTTCCATGACTTAGGAATCATAGAACTGGTCAAGCCGCTCTAATTATTGTTAACGATAATAAACGCCATATTGCCGAAGGGCACACCCAATTGTGTGTGTCCGCAGAATATTTTATTAGACATGCCCCATGAATACTATCTGTTTCCCACTACTTTGGAAAACAAGTCAAATTACTGCTAAACGTTTCCGGTCCTCCTGAAAGAACCGTAAATTGTTACCAGGATCCCCAATTCAGACCCTCGTTACAGAATAAACAGTCAAGACATTGAGTAGACAAAAAGAGTTATACATGTTTATTCCAAATAAAAGTAAAATAAATCAATGATACCAGGTAAAATCTGCAATATTTTGGCAGCAGGATGAATTTATTATTCATGAACAGTATTATACAGAGGATTTTCAGATAAAGTATGTCGATAATCACGTGATCTCACCACCTCAGCACGCATGCGCGAAAAGGTTCCTACATACATCAAACCAGAACGGAACTGAATCTATCCGTTACAGCAGTAAAACTTGTGACATGTGCAGTAGGAAACTGAATCTATGCGTTACAGCAGTAGATCTTGTGACATGTGCAGTAGGAAACTGGACTCAACCGTTACAGCAGTAGATCTTGTGAATGTGCAGTAGGAAACTGGACTCAACCGTTACAGCAGTAGATCTTGTGACATGTGCAGTAGGAAACTGGACTCAACCGTTACAGCAGTAGATCTTGTGATATGTGCAGTAGGAAACTGAATCTATCCGTTACAGCAGTAGATCTTGTGACATGTGCTGTAGGAAACTGAATCTATGCGTTACAGCAGTAGATCTTGTGACATGTGCAGTAGGAAACTGGACTCAACCGTTACAGCAGTAGATCTTGTGACATGTGCAGTAGGAAACTGAATCTATCCGTTACAGCAGTAGAACTTGTGACATGTGCAGTAGGAATCTGAATCTATGCGATAGCAGTAGATCTTGTGGCATGTGCAGTAGAAAACTGGAATCAACCGTTACAGCAGTAGATCTTGTGACATGTGCTGTAGGAAACTGAATCTATGCGTTACAGCAGTAGATCTTGTGACATGTGCAGTAGAAAACTGAATCTATCCGTTACAGCAGTAGATCTTGTACCATGTGCAGTAGGAAACTGGACTCAACCGTTACAGCAGTAGATCTTTTGACGTGTGCAGTAGGAGACTGAATCTATCCGTTACAGCAGTAGATCTTGTGGCATTTGCAGTAGGGGACTGGACTCAACCGTTACATCAGTAGATCTTGTGGCATGTGCAGTAGGGGACTGGACTCAGCCGTTACAGCAGTAGATCTTGTGGCATGTGCAGTAGGGGATTGAATCTATCCGTTACAGCAGTAGATCTTGTGGCATGTGCAGTAGGAGACTGGACTCAACCGTTACAGCAGTAGATCTTGTGACATGTGCAGTAGGAGACTGAATCTATCCGTTACAGCAGTATATCTTGTGGCCTGTCCAGCAGCAGAGGCCATCCCCGCATTTGTCAGTGCGCACGTACCTGCCCCAGTCGCAGTCGCCGGGGTTGCAGAAGACAGCTGTCCCTTCCCAGTAACACGCTGAAACACATTTGACACAACTGTAAAATAACAATTTAAAAACTTAAAACACAAGCGTCTTTTTTTATCTTCGCTAGTGTCATGTGATTATCTATAGTAATAATAATGTATGTATATGAATTGTATAATTGTTGACTCGAAAATCAGCCACGCTGCCTGACTGTGTCATGTATTTCAACATTTGCCAATAGATCGATAACTTGTCATTCAACACATAACACAATTCCCTTTGGCCACATTCCTATAGTATTCCGGAGAACAGATGACTGCCATCCATGGCAAATTACTTTGTGTGGGTATAACTTTACGAAAAATGCCATGATTTTGGTGCTAATACCTGAAATCATAGAAATAGATATCGAAGCTATCTGGATAGAAACCAGAAATAACGTAAATAGATTTAGGGGCTTTTGGAGTCTTGCATGTTATTATTGTGTATGTTGGGAAGTACAAGCAAGCTCACATATTCGTGTGCAGACCAGGTCCGACCCGCTCCAGGTGCCGGCGCCGCTGCAGGTCCGGGTCCGGGAGCCGCCGTCCATGAAGTAGCCGCTGTTGCAGCTGTAGGTGCAGGTCTCGCCTTCCGAGTAGGGGGCGCCACAGCCCGAGATGCTGGCAGCGTAGAGGACCGGGGGGTTCGGGCACAAGCCTGCCGGAGAAAAAAAATGTGCATCAGGGATGAACAAACCAAGTAAACCGCGAGCACCCAGCTCACGCGATACGCAAGATATGATTTGTAATATAGTACTCAAGCATTTGTCGTCTGCAAAAATATACACTTCTTCTAGTTGATGAACATGTATTACACAAGTGTTTTCTGGTCAACTTGATCCACATATTTCTGAATGTTACTGAGTTAACTCAAACATCACGGGATGCGTTCTCTCCGTTTACTCGTGACATCGGATAAATTTGGCTTACCTGAGCAGACTAAGCCTGCATCCTCCGTATGGCCACAGTTGTGATTTCCCCATCCTCTATGGTTGCAGTCGGCCAGAGATGACTCGGTACCGGAGCAGGCCACGTCATCCAGCCAGATCGGGCCCGTGCCGATGCCGAACGCGGCGTTACTTCTCGCCTCGTGAGCGTCCGCATAGCCGAGCATGCGGCACACCACGTGCGCGTCGTTGATATCCCAGTCGTCGTCACAGATCGTCCCCCACTGGTTATCGTGCAAGACTTCCACTCTGCCTTCATTCCCCAGGCTGCCACCCACCAGTCGGATAGCTGCACAGGAGGAAACACACAAATCAACCTGCATTACAGAACAGAAGGTCGCTGTGTAATGTGAAACACCCATCTAGCTTTATCACATTGGACACACGTGTAGCAATTACCTTTATCACAGTAGGCACACATGTAGCACCAACATTTATTACAGTAGGCACACATGTAGCACCAACATTTATCACAGTAGACACACATGTAGCACCAACATTTATCACAGTAGGCACACATGTAGCACCAACATTTATCACAGTAGGCACACATGTAGCACCAACATTTATTACAGTAGGCACACATGTAGCACCAGCATTTATCACTGTAGACACACATGTAGCACCAACATTTATCACAGTAGGCACACATGTAGCACCAACATTTATCACAGTAGGCACACATGTAGCACCAACATTTATCACAGTAGACACACATGTAGCACCAACATTTATTACAGTAGGCACACATGTAGCACCAACATTTATCACAGTAGGCACACATGTAGCACCAACATTTATTACAGTAGGCACACATGTAGTACCAACATTTATTACAGTAGGCACACATGTAGCACCAACATTTATCACAGTAGGCACACATGTAGCACCAACATTTATCACAGTAGGCACACATGTAGAACTTGATCACAGTAGGCACACATTATGGCGACATTCCCTTTCAAAATATAGTATTTTTTAAAAGTACCTTAAAATGGCGAAAATATGTGTACGAGAGACGTATTTCACTATCTCTGCTGTCAGGATCATCGAAAGGCCCATTTCCTTACCTTTTTCAGCGAAGACCTCCACTTCGCAAAACTGCAGATTAACGCTGCGTCCTATCACCTGAATTAGATGGCAATCGCACATTAGTAATGGAACAGTCAGAAACCGCACCGGCTAACATAAACTCTGCACACTCATACAAAGAGCAAGAATGCGTTGGCTGGGGCACGTTGTTGGAATGCCGAGACTGAGACTCTCCAGGATGGTACTGAACTGGTGCCCGGCATAAAGGGGGGGGGGGGGGCAAGCTGACATGGAGGAGAGCTGTGGAGCGAGACCTTGCGGAGATGGGGTGCTTCTGGGGGGGGGGGGGGGGCTTTTTTAACGGGCGGCAGCAAAAAAAAAAGTGGGGACAAAAAAAAAAATCTAAATCTAAATCCCCCCAAAAATTTCCGTTTTGGGGAATGAAAATTACCTTGAATTTCCAAAAATTTAATTGGTGGCCAAAAAAAGGGGTAGTTTACCAAAAAAACCTTGTTTAAATTAAAATTGCCAAATTTTGGCAAAAAAATGCCCGTTAAAATATGGGTGCCCTGGCAAACCCCCCAAAAAAAAAACTTTTTTTTTTGACCAAAAACTTTTGGGAACAAAATTTAAATTTCCAAGGTTCCTAACTTTAGCTCTAGC
>NC_049992.1:1831817-1850368 GCF_000003815.2 Branchiostoma floridae | reverse complement strand
ACGTAATTATGATGTCATTAATGGATATTTTTGGCTAATTCGGGAATTCCCATAACACCTAAATCTCTCACTCAAAAAGTAACCAATAAAGGTTTCTTATCAATATCTACCCCTCAAACACCCGGACCCCAGGCGTACATTTTGAAGTGCCATTTGAACATTTTTGATCTGAAGAAAAAATCCTTCCGTGACTTTGTCAGTCAATATGTCTTATACCTTCTCCTAAGTTTTCGCAAAGATTGGTACAATAATGTGGAAATTATAAAGAAAGTTTGTGTTCAGTCCCGTTTGGACCCCAGGAAAAATGTGCAGTTTTTAAAACAAACTTTGGACGCTAACTCCTTAACCACTTATAGTATGACTACCAAACTTTTAGACAATAAAAAGAATCTAAATCTAAATCCTCACAAAAATTTCCGTGTCAACATGTAATATGACGAGATCATGACGTCATTTACTCAATCAGGGCGGCCATCTTGGATTTGGACCAATGACGTCATGAAATTAGCATAAATTATAAGTTTTGAGTCATGAAAATTACATTGAATTTCAGAGAATTTAATTGTTGTCAGAAAAAAGGTGTAGTTTACCAAGGGTCGGGTCGGGTGCTTGAGGGTTAAGTGTTATTAGACTTCTGTTGTCAAAATCCGACGCAACGACGTCAAAATGACGTCATAGAATGACGTCATCTTTAGTTTATCTATCCGCTATCTTGGCTAATCAACATTAAATTCTTCAAGATACATTTTTTTCAACATGTAACGCTAAAACCTCATAAAAATGTATTGAAAACGTTCACATGAATGTTTTCTGTAAGAAAATACCAAGTAGTGATGAGTTCTGAGTGAAAATAAGCTTGTTAAAGTTTTCATTTTCATGATATTGTCGGCCATCTTGGATTTGGAGCAATTATGTCATCTCATTAGCATAATTTATGAATATTTAATTCCTATGTCTTACTCCCTTCGATAAACCGATCCTAATTAACCAAACAGCTTTCCAGATTTATGCAATTACCAGAAAACGATATGAAGTCTACTGTATTGGATTTGATTACAGACTTTTGTTTGTATACAAATATGTTGTACCTGTGCTCAGCCCAGTGAGGCAGAAATGTACAATAAAGGTCTTCATTATTATTACGGCGACGATGATGATGATTACCTGAATGGACACATAGCGGCCGGACATGGGCTGGTCGCAGTACACCACGATGGTCGCCCCATTGGCTGGCCGTGCCGTGTACGTCTCCCCACACTGGCCATTCTGGGCGAAGTTTTCGTTCGGGCCAACTCGAACCTGGAAGTTTTGCAGTCGCTCTCCTTTAAATACAATCCATTCAGAGTTTAGCAAGATATTCTTGAATGAAAACATGTTGAAATCTTGAAATCACTTGCCAGCTGTGTGCTCTTAGGTGAGACAAAACAGCAGCAGGTCGTGACGTCAGGTACAGGACCTCCAGCCATACCAGCTAATGTGATGAGGGAGTCCATCAAAGCAGACAATTAATTTCAAGATTGCATACATGTTTGGGAAAAGATAGAATTTTTACGTCTCTGAAAGATAGGGAAATTTTAGCCTTCATAGCAGGCTCTCTAGGGCCTTTTTTGGGCTCACAATACACTTTTGCTGGCTATTTCTTTTTGTACTGGGTCGCTGATTGCTGGCTTTTCCTGACTGCGGGTCCTGTGGAGCATGCATGGAAACGGCGTATGAAAGTGATATTAAAAAACGATTAGGGCGATTAACTAGGAGGTGCGAATTTCCTGCCTCCCCTAGACGACTAATAAACTACACGCATCTCCGCCGGACAGAGCGCTGTTACGCTCCGTGTGCACTGACCCGACAATTCTCTAACGGTTTCGGATAAAACGGCTTTTTATACAAAAGGAAAAACTTACCAGTTCGACGTTCTTTCGGCATGTCCAACGCCTTTGCTCGGCCTTAGCGCGTAGCGAGTGACATATGGGGGTTTCCCTATCTGAAGGACGGCCAAGCTCGGGCCATTGGAGCTGGCAAAGATTGTTTTGTCGGCCTTGCGACGGGTGAAGGCAAATCACTTTGTTATCAAATATTGCAGTCCATTTCTGATGAGCCGACGATAGTGTTCGTCATTTTACCCCTCGAGGCTCTTGTTGCAGACCAGACAAGACGTGGTTAAGTTTGTTTCATGAAGTTTCTAAACATGAATGCGGCCTAAAATGCTGCCGAAACTGCCTCCTTTTACATTGTATTTCGCGTGCCTCCCGAGTTGTAAAATGCTTGTAGCGGACATGCGAATTGCCTCTTACGGAGTTGTGAATTATTCGTAACGTGTGTGTTAATAGGGCCGATGAAAGGCTAATCGCTTTTTAATATCACTTTCATACGCCGTTTCCATGCAGGCTCCACAGGGCCGGCAGTCAGAAAAGGCCAGCAATCAGCGACCCAATACAAAAAGAAATGGCCAGCAAAAGTGTATTATGAGCCAAAAAAAGGCCCTAGAGAGCCTGCTATGAAGGCTAGGGAAATTTCATCCTAGTGGCACTTTAAAGAAACCAGATGCGGCGTCGTATGGCATAACATTAGGGTGTTTGGCCCAGAAGCCAAAGGTCCTGGGTTGAAATCCTGTCGTGCTACCGATCAAGTGCCCTTGGGAAATGCACTTTAAAACACGACTTTTCTTTCCCACCCAAGGCCAGATCTAAAAGAGAATCTGACTTCCGAAATTGTGTTAAATTGAGGCCACATGTTTGAGGACTGAAAGAACCTACACCTGGAGCACATAAAACAACCTACCACACTTGTCAGAAAAAGTAGGGGTCATTCCCAGCAGATCACCTACACCTTCCAGATACGCAACATGTAGTGACCCCTCCCCCCAACAAATTACGCAGACTTTTGCAAAAAGGCCGTGAAGGAGGCTAACAAAACTGATGCGTGATGCCATAAGCAAACAAGATATCGTTGTTGTGCCACCACCCTGCTCTCAGGTGTATGGCCTTATAATTTATGTATACAAATTGTATCCAAGATTAGATTCTATATAACTGTGCAATTTATTGTATTTTTATCATTTGTAACACCCTATAAGATAGGTGCAATATTGTTAAATATAAAAAGTCTCAATCAGACGGAGGCCTGCTGGGCATATGACATCTTTAATTCACAAGTCTGGTGTGCTGGATCATGTATTACAGCATCATGAGATGTCACAGGCCTAGCCTAGAACGCTAGGCAGACAAACGAACTATGTACAGCACTTAAGTCCCCTTCACACGAGAGCATGAATGAGCCGGAATTTCGTCAGAATGGAAATTGTTTTCTATTCCTGGCATTTCCTGGCAATTCGTACTATATTCTAAACATTCTAACTGCACTCGAGATATTCGTCCCCGTTCTTTTAGCTGGCTCGAAAGTTTTTGTCATGCCAAAAACTGTCGAGGTGCATTCGAAGTGGAGAAATATCGAATGGCATTCCAAGTGGATTCTAAGTGGATTCTAACGAATCTAACTGCAGTCTGACCACATTCTGTGGCATTCAAACATTATTTGAAACATTCTTATCTCATTCGATGGAGAACCGAAACGGCAAGCCACTTTGAATCCTGCCTGAATGTGGCCAAAATAATATCTCGAATGCAGTAAGAATTTCTAGAATACACTACGAATTCCCATGAATAGAGAAGACTTTCATTCTGACGGCATTCTGGCTCATTCCTTCTCGTGTAATGGGGATATAAGGTACATTTGGAAGTCCCATTTGGAATGGCCACGCATGTGGCACGAACTTTGCAAATACTTCTTTCCGACTGGTTCTGCTTGATTCCTGCTAACTACTGTGAAACGTACGGAAAGCGAATAAATAAACGAATAAAAGTAAAATGACCAGTAAAATGCAGTGAAGCGTTTCAGGCTCTTATCAAGGCGCAGTACGTTCTACCGACGTGTTATCATGAGTCTGTTGTGGGGCGGTGGATCGAGATCTGATTTTCTCGTTGCCGCGCTCACAGCTCTCGCGGTGTCAGTCACGTGTTCTCGCGGTGTCAGTCACGTGTTCTCGCAGTGTCAGTCACGTGTGCTCGCGGTGTCAGTCATGTATGCTCGCGGTGTCAGTCAAGTGTTCTCGCGGTGTCAGTCACGTGTGCTCGCGAACAATTTCCGAGTATGACGCGGTCATAAATACATGCATATTTCAATTTATGGAACATAGACGTCGCAGCTCAAAATCCTCAGAGGTATCTCAACATAAGTTTTATACACGTCGAATCTCCGGGCCACTCCGTGTCTCTGGACCAATTTCGCATCTTGGACTCTGAACAGGATTGGTTCGTGAGGGGCGTCAAGGAGGCCATATATATTAGGGCACATGAACCCTCGTTGAGCCGTGAAGGTGGCAGGTTTCGCCTTCCCGCCATTTATGATTCACTGCTACATGACGTCATCCGACGACTTCCGGATTACTCCAGCGAGTCATTTCATTGAAGAAGGTCGGAGTGTTCGGCCGAAAATTTATGGTGAGTTCCGTTTTTGTGTTGGAACAAATTTTAAACTTTTTCAATATGGAATTTACCAACACAGATGAGCTTTCATTCAGATTTGTATATTTCAACTTGTGTAAATTGGATGTAATTCAGTGCAAGGCACTGCGATTTCCTAATAAACTCCATCTTGAAAAAAAAATACACTAACCACAGCAGTCGCCCCTGTTTAGAACGCTGACCCGGTTCACGGTGTAGTGAACTCCAAGGTCCACCTTCCACCACGGCTGATATAACTGCTCGGTGTGAAGGCACTGGTTGGCCACAACGCTTGTCCCTCTGAAGCCGTCCACAGCCTTGTCCGGTCCCCATGGTGTTGGATAGGAGCTTGCTGTTGCTGGCTGGCGCAGGGCGACGTTACTTTCTGCAAGAAAACAACCGATGTAAAATACACGCAAAGCTGTTCACTTTTATGCGCTTGGTAAACTATATCCGTTGTTGTTATTGTTGTCAGGGCATTTGGCGATATACAGTCGCCGTAAGTGGCTTCAAGTTGCAAAATTAAAAAAATCCAACCACGATTTTGAAAAAAAAAACGGACATTGGTTACTCCGAGGATATTTATGAACGCTAGGTTAAGGGCGTCTGGATCTTTTGGGTTGTTTTGTTTTGACTGATGCATGATGGGATGATTGAGTTGATATTGCTGCTATGGCAGGTTCTTAGCTAGGAGGGCGTCAGGGCGTCCACAGTAAGCCCTGCTTTGAAATAAGAAATAAGGCATCATCTTTTACAACTTGGCACTCAGAGGACGCCCCGGCAACCCTTAAACTGCCAGTATTTCTGCCCAGTACAACCCTTAAACTGCCCGTATTTCTGCCCAGTACATGTTTTGTGTGCCGGGGTTTCCAGACCCTTTTGAAAAAAGGGGTACAATTTTTGTTTTACTTAGTTTATTCTACTTTCTTCTCAATTGACCATACCATGTCATACGCCATTGGAAAGCTAAGAACCTCTACTTTAAGACGAAATGTTTTAAATGTAGCCTGGAATCACTAGTAATGAATTACAAGGTTAATAATGCAATAAAACATTTGTTTTTATGACCTTTTTGTATTACAGTGTCTAAACTATATAAGAAGCTTAAGTACGGATATGTAACCTAAAGCATTGCTGAGATGTCCTGACAACTTAAGAGTTATATACATGGGATAAACTGGTACACAGATACTATTACAGGTAAGTTTATGACTACATATTGTTAAGGGTGCTGTGCTGAACTGACTATTCAGCTAAACCACTGATCCATTAGAACACATTGCAATCCTTCCTGTACCTTTATAAAAGATAGTACATACATGTATGCCATATCAGATGAAACCTCATAGTGCATACTAGCTTCAGGAGTGTATCCCAACTTTGCAAGATAAACTACCAAAGCAATAAAAAGGTACAACAGAAATAAAAGCTACAATTTCCACATTCTTCCCATACAATCTGCTCTAAGCACCCATAGAATGACTTGGGCTTTGACCACACAGATCCTGAGACGTCCTGACAACATAAGATACATGGGGAAAATACATACAGGTATTATTACAGGTGAGCTTATGACCATATACTGTCCTGGGTGCTGAACTGACTATTCAGCTAAACCACTGGTCCTTACAACACATTACAATCCTTCCTGCTCCTTTGTAAAAGATGGTAATGCATGTATGGCATATCATATGAAACCTAATTGTGCATACCAGCTTAAGAAATACATACTAACTTTTTAAGAGAAACTACAAAGGCAATTAAAAGGTACAATAGCAATAAAAGGTACAATTTCCTCATTATTGCAATACAATCCACCCTAGTACCAACAATATAAGAAAATGTAGCCTGTACCCTGGCCTGTACCCTATAGAGCTCCTGAGATGTCCTGACAACATCAGCATTCATATATACATGAGAAAAAATGGTACTCAGGTGTCACTACAGGTGAGTTTATGACTAGAACTTTCTATGGTGCTGAACTATAACCATTCATTAGAATACATTACACTCATTCCTGTACCTTTGCACAAAATGGTACATACACGTGGTGCATATCAGGTGAAAGCTTACATTGCCGTCTAGCTTTAGACATGTATATAAACTTGAAAATATCAACTATTAGTTGGCTCTCCCCAGACACGGGACATCCATTTAACGTCCTATCCGAGGGACGGCCCCTAGCCGAAGCTAGGTACTCATTTTGACCTGAGTTAAGTGATAAAATTCGTGTAAAGGGCTTTTCCCAAGGACACAAGATCGGTGACACAGCAGCTGGATTCGAACCCGCAACCTCTTGGTCACGGGCCAAACACAATACCACTGTGCTACGCGGTCCCACTCTATATACCCACCTGTGATACAGCGGTATGAGACCTCCAAGCACATGTGTTGTGTTCTCTGTGTACCCACCTGTGATACAGCGGTATGAGACCTCCAAGCACATGTGTTGTGTTCTCTGTGTACCCACCTGTGATACAGCGGTATGAGACCTCCAAGCACATGTGTTGTGTTCTCTGTGTACCCACCTGTGATACAGCGGTATGAGACCTCCAGGTACTTCTGCACACCCCTGCAGGGGTCTCCACCGAACTTGTAGTATGCGGCTTGCACTGCGCACTGCTGTTCGCCCTGGCAGGCTCTTCGCATCACTGACAGGCTGCTGGCTGCACGGCAGTCGGCGCGACAGGAGGAACACGGACAGGCGTGGTCGATGGAGGTCCGGCCGTAGTTGGCGTCCAAGATAAGGAGCGTCCTTCCATCCTCGCATGAGAGCTGCAAGGTGCCACTCTCACCACAGGCATAGGCTGTTTCTGTATCGATGTTTGAGAATCAATGTTGTCAACAACAATATTTGATATGACTCAAAGATTCTCATCTTGAGTCATATGGCTCAAAGGCCCCGTCTTATTTGGTACAGGTATGTTTTCCTGGAAGTCTTGTTTTCAATACTTGCATTTCGATGTATACTTTCACAGAGATGCCTTAAAGGGCAGGTACATATTTATAAATAGCATGTTCCTTCTTTGTTGAGTATATACAATTATGTATACCACGCTGTTTCCAACTAGCCATCGGGCATGAGTGTGCAATAAGGGTTACTGTATAAGCAAACCACCTACGTGTTTGTGTAGCTTCTGTGGGTACTACAAACGTGGCCTGTGTAGCCGGCAGCACAGCTGGAAACCCTGTGTTCGCCATGGACTGGAGGGACAGACTGGCGTTCGCCACCCTCAGGGTCAGTCTCTTCACTTTCTCGTGGATCTGCGTGAGTCTCCCTGTGACGAGAAAGCTTATGTTATATTCATGTACCTTATGTTATATTCATGTCCCTTATGTTATATACATGTGCCTTATGTTACATAGTGTGTCTTATGTTATATTCATGCGCCTTTGGTCTTATACATGCGCCTTATGTTATATTCATATGCCTTATGTCATATTTATGTGCGTTTTGTTATATTCATGTGCCTTATGTTATACATATGCCTTATGTTATACATTTATTTGCCTAATGCTATGCACAAGTGCCTTTTGTTATATTTATATACCTTTTCTATATTCATATGCCTCATGCAATTTTCATGCGCCTTATGTTATATTCATGCGCCTTATGTAATATACATGTGCCTTATCTTATATACATGTGTCTTATGTTATATACATGCGACTTTGATTTTATTCATGTGCCTTATGTTATATACATGTGCGTTTGGTTATATTCATGTGTCTTTTGTTATATTCATATGCCTCATGCTATATTCATGTGCCATATGTTGTATTCATGTGCCTTATGTTATATATATTTCTCTTATATCATATCCATATGCCTTGTGGTATATACCTGTGTCTTATATCTTTTACATGTGTCTTATATCATATACATGTGTCTTATGTTATATACATGTGCCTTATGTTATATACATGCGCCTTATGTTATATACATGTGTCTTATGTTATACACATGTGCCTTATGTTGTAATCATGTGACTTGTGTTATATTCATGTGACTTGTGTTATATACATGTTCTTATTGTTGTATTCATGTTCTTATTGTTGTATTCATGTTCTTATTGTTGTATTCATGTGCATTTTGTTTTATGCATGTGTTTTACATGTCAGATATATGTGCCTATACGTGTGTCTTCTTCTTACTGGCTATGTGGCTGGATTAGCCCGTAAGTAGAACACGTTGGTGCTTACTGGCTATGTGGCTGGATTAACCATTAAGTATAACACGTTGGTGTGTACAGGCTATGTGGCTGGTTTAAACATTAAGTATAACACGTTGGTGCTTACTGGCTATGTGGCTGGATTAAACATTAAGTATAACACGTTAGTGCTTACTGGCTATGTGGCTGGATTAAACATTAAGTATAACACGTTGGTGCGTACTGGCTATGTGGCTGGATTAACCATTAAGTATAACACGTTGGTGCTTACTGGATATGTGGCTGGATTAAACTTTAAGTATAACACTTTGGTGCTTACTGGCTATGTGGCTGGATTAAACATTAAGTATAACACGTTGGTGCTTACTGGCTATGTGGCTGGATTAAACATTAAGTATAACACGTTGGTGTTTACTGGCTATGTGGCTGGATTAAACATTAAGTATAACACGTTGGTGCTTACTTGCTGTGTGGCTGGATTAAACATTAAGTATAACACGTTGGTGCTTACTTGCTGTGTGGCTGGATTAAACATTAAGTATAACACGTTGGTGCTTACTGGCTATGTGGCTGGATTAAACATTAAGTATAACACGTTGGTGTGTACTGGCTATGTGGCTGGATTAAACATTAAGTATAACACGTTGGTGCTTACTTGCTGTGTGGCTGGATTAAACATTAAGTATAACACGTTGGTGCTTACTGGCTATGTGGCTGGATTAACCATTAAGTATAACACGTTGGTGTGTACAGGCTATGTGGCTGGATTAACCATTAAGTATAACACGTTGGTGTGTACAGGCTATGTGGCTGGATTAACCATTAAGTATAACACGTTGGTGTGTACAGGCTATGTGGCTGGATTAACCATTAAGTATAACACGTTGGTGTGTACAGGCTATGTGGCTGGATTAAACATTAAGTATAACACGTTGGTGCTTACTGGCTATGTGGCTGGATTAAACATTAAGTATAACACGTTGGTGCTTACTGGCTATGTGGCTGGATTAAACATTCATTATAACACTTTGGTGCTTACTGGCTATGTGGCTGGATTAAACATTAAGTATAACACGTTTGTGCTTACTGGCTATGTGGCTGGATTAAACATTAAGTATAACACGTTGGTGCTTACTGGCTATGT
This sequence comes from Branchiostoma floridae, assembly GCF_000003815.2. Taxonomy (NCBI): domain Eukaryota; kingdom Metazoa; phylum Chordata; class Leptocardii; order Amphioxiformes; family Branchiostomatidae; genus Branchiostoma; species Branchiostoma floridae. The sequence goes on along the minus strand of NC_049992.1, from coordinate 1,840,553 downwards.
GGCTGGATTAAACATTAAGTATAACACGTTGGTGCTTACTGGCTATGTGGCTGGATTAAACATTAAGTATAACACTTTGGTGCTTACTGGCTATGTGGCTGGATTAAACATTAATTATAACACGTTGGTGCGTACTGGCTATGTGGCTGGATTAAACATTAATTATAACACGTTTGTGCTTACTGGCTATGTGGCTGGATTAAACATTAAGTATAACACGTTGGTGCTTACTGGCTATGTGGCTGGATTAAGCATTAAGTATAACACGTCGGTGCTTACTGGCTATGTGGCTGGATTAAACATTAAGTATAACACGTCGGTGCTTACTGGCTATGTGGCTGGCTTGTTCTTTGGTGAGAGTTCCTGCACCGCCCTCCCGCCACATGCCGATTGTCAGCACGGCCAAACATGAAACCAAAAACACGTTTCCTTGCCAGATTATCTCCTGTCAGGACTTGATCTTCGGGAGATAGACGTCCCTTCTCCAGCGTACACGAGGTTTTATACGTGGTACTGAAAATCTTGGAGGTTTGCAGACGGCAAACTTTCAATCTATTGTCACCATAGCATTGCAAAATCTCATTAACTTCTGACGTCTGTATTTATGTAACCTTTATCGCGCCGGTTGTGGAGCATAACGAGGTAAATTATGTCGCCTCCCGGAGTGCATCAGGAGAAATGGACGTGCCAAATCACATTAACATTCCGGCAAAATACAAGTGTCTGTAAGAAGGTCAACGAACTCTGTGTAAGAAGACCAATGCACTCTGTGTAAGAAGGTCATTGCACTCTGAGAAAGATGGTCATTGCACTCTGTGTAAGAAGACCAATGTACTCTATGTAAGAAGACCAATGTACTCTGTGTATGAAGGCCAATGCACTCTGTGTAAGAAGGCAGAGCGCAGTCTAAGGCGGATGGCTCTGCCAGTCGAACCTCTGCTGAAGTCACGCCTTCGCTGCCTTGAGGTCCTGAAGACGCGAGGCAGGTACAGAGGGAAAAGCGCTGGTAGGAATCTACAGAGACCCATAAATACTGTTGTCGGAAATAGGCATGTAAAGCCGTCACTTGACTTCATATGCAAATCCCGATGTAGTGGTATTCAATCCCAACGTGATGCCATCAACATCAGTGCTCGTAAACAGCACCTGCGTCCCATTACGTGTGATTACGTCAAGACTTCGGAACCTCGAAGTATGCCAGGAATTTTGTTGACGAACACTCGCTCGCTGGTTATTAAAATGGACGAACTCAGCTTGATCCTCAACTCCAGTGAAGCTCATATTGCCGTTGTCACTGAAACGTGGTTTTCTGAAGATCTGCCGGCAGAAGCCACGTCTATCGAGGGATACAGCGTGTTCCGCAGGGACCGTCCCAACAAGAGAGGCGGAGGGGTGGCCGTTTTTGTCAACAACTCTATAACGGCGAAGCCCCTCAACCTTGTCCCGGCGGGCTTGGAGTGTTTATGGATACAACTGCGACCGCATTGGCTTCCTCGATCCGTGTCGTCCATCGCCCTCTGTGCCGTTTATCACCCTCCAAACTCCTCTCGTGACGACGATCTTCTGGATTTCCTGTCCGATTCCATTGACGACGTCCGCAGACAGTACCCAGGCGTTGGTGTTGTTGTCCTTGGCGACCTTAATCGTCTAGATGTAAGTGCCATCTGTTCTGAACACTCCTTGAAGCCTGTAGTAACTGTTCCTTCTCGAGAAAATGCCATCTTAGACCAAGTCCTCGCCAGCGATGCCTTTGCACAATGCTACCAACCGCCAACAGCGGACCCTCCTGTAGGCGCCAGCGATCACAACGTCCTGATTTGGTCCAGTAAGTCACCTTCTTCTATGCAGAACAAGATGGTCAAGAAGATCGTCAGACCCTTACGACAGTCGGACTTACGGTCGTTTGGATCGTGGATCACTGAGCACCACTGGGGAGAGGTTTATAGCGCGATCAGTGCAACGGACAAGTGTTCAGCCTTCTACACCACACTGTGCAGTGCGATAAAGAAATACTTTCCACCGAAAGTTGTCTGCCTACATGAACGAGACAAGCCGTGGATGACACCAGGCCTGAAAGATCTCATCCTGCTCCGCCAGAAAGCCTTCAAGGAACAGAACCTGCCAGAACTAAAACGTCTTCGCAACAAGATCATCCACACTATCCAGCTGCCGAAGACGACCTTCTACCAGAAAGAGATCAAAGGTCTTAAAAAAGCTGATCCAAAGAAGTGGTATCAGGCTATTTAAGACATGTGTAACATGAGTAAAGGACAGTTGAACACTGACATCCCAGGTGTCTCCCCGTCATCAACTGTAGACGTGGCCAACGCCATCAATTCTCACCTCGCTGCGGCGCTACAGAAGCACGCGCCGCTTCGACTTGAGGACCTGCCAGCTTATCTTCCTTCACCTGCTCCACCCCCGGTAGTCTCAGTCTGGGACATGTGGAACAGACTAAGGAATGTTAAGATTGGCAAAGCTACAGGCCCTGATGGCATCTCGCCAAGGATTATTAGGGAAGTCTCCTTTGAACTGTCACAGCCTTTATGTGACGTGATGAACACCTCTCTGTGTCAAGGTGAAGTACCGGACATGTTCAAGGACGCTGATGTTGCACACATTCCAAATGAGATGCCACCGCGACTAGAGAAGTTGAGACCAATCTCTCTAACACCTATCTTTGCCAAAGTGCGCTAAGAAATCGTCCGTGACTGGTGCATGCAGGATATCCTTCCTAACCTGGACCCCCGACAGTTCGGTTCCCTCCATGGTTGCTCAACAGTACATTACCAGACTCGTCTCGTACACAACATCCTTGAGGCATCAGACAGACCAGGCTACGTGACAACACTTGTTCTTACTGACTTCTCCCGAGCGTTTGACTATGTCCACCACCAGACTGCCATCTCCAAGTTACTTGACCTTGGTGTCCGCCCGTCCATCGTACCCTGGGTGAGCAGTTTCCTGTCAGGGCGGCGCCAGCGTGTGAGATACCAGGGAACAGTCGCGGACTGGCAAACTCTGACGCGTGGTGTGCCTCAGGGAACAAAGTTAGTGTTTCACCCGTTGGTGGTTCTTCTATACACCTTTCTCACGCGGCGGCCATGATAGATCTAAAACGAGTTCAATGTGGCAAACAAAAGGCTGTCCATCATAATTAGCAGTTCGACCAATGGTAGCCTGCCAATTAGGAAATCGACCAATAAGTGAATGGCTGCAAATTCGTTAAAAATTTGCATTATTATGTTGTTATTTTGCATCTCTTAAGGGACTATGGGGTCAGTCTACACGACTCTAAATTGCTACATCTTTTGGTGCATAACACTTCTTGTAATATTTATCATTCTATCTTATATCATGAAAATTTGTGTGGTTTGGGGGAAAACTAAATGGGACCTGATTTTAGAAATAAGTTTTGTCTGTTTGCCTCATTGACCTCTTCTTCGATCTATCATGGCCGCCGCGTGAGAAAGGTGTATAGATTCAGGCAGAGACTGTAGATGCTGCTAAACCATCTATTCATCTAGTGTTAGTGGAGTACAGTTCTGCGTGTGTGCTCAATCCAGTGTCCGGTAGGAAAGAGATCGAATGTCCTTCAAGGGTTGCTGTCTGAGCACATCCTGCTTAATTGGCAAATGTTGGACTATGTTCACAGAGATTGTAGGGGTGTTAACGGCTATCTTACTTCTTGTAACAGTTAGGACCACTAGTTTTTCTAGCCCTGGTTAATGACGCCCTCCCAAGTCACGAAACGTCTTCAGATGGGTATTTTGATCTTCATTTGGTCTTCAGAATATATTTTGGTCTTCAGAAGTATGTTGATGACATGTCTGTTTCCGAATCACGACATGTGTCTGCAACACCAAGGATTCAGGAAGACATCAATGGCTTGACACGTTGGGCAGATACCAACTTCATATCCCTGAACCCGTCTATTATAAAAATAAAGTGCATGGTGATGGTGTTTTGCTGTATGAGAAATCCCCCACCACCGCCGGCAATCACTGTTGGGCCAACCCAACTAGAGGTTGTCCAGGCAGCACGCATCCTGGGACTTATCCTCCAGAACAACCTCAAATGGACTCAACATGTAACCACAATCGTCACCAAAGGGAGTAAGAGACTCTATCTGATACGAAACCTAAAGAAACACGGACTGGACATAAGTGACCTTATACTCGTCTACATCGGTTTCGTGCGGCCTCTTCTTGAGTACGCCTGTGTCGTCTGGCACCCCGGACTTACCAGAGATTTATCATCGAAAGTTGAACGCGTGCAGAAGAGGGCTCTGAGGATTATACTTGGACCGGAGTACGTCACTTACGACAGTGCACTGGACACTTCGGGTCTTTGTCGACTGGACTCTAGAAGGGACAATCTATGCCGACGGTTTGCACGAACTCTTGTCAACTCTGAAAAATTCAGTCATTGGCTTCCATGTAGACGATGGGACACCCATGATAGGTCACTAAGAAACAAAGACAAACTGCTCGTTTTGCTAATAGCACATTACCGTACTGTGTAAAGCTCCTGAATCAAGACGGGTAATTTGTGAACAGTAGTGAACCTTTTTTTGTGTAATAACTGACCAGTTATTGTAAATAAGTAGATGTTATTTTGTCACTCGATCCTTTTAATTGTGTTTACTAGTTAGAGGTTGAAATACTGACTGTAAAAAAACAATTCAGCCTTTTGTAAATGTGCTGCAAGAGTTTTTAATGTCAATGGCAATAAACCAGTTTCTCTCTCTCATATTTTGTAAGCTTGAAATATAAAATGGTTGTCATGTAAATATCTGGTACATTATTACGAGAAAAATACATGCACGTAATGAACAACACGAAACACAATCTGTTCATTGATTAATGTTTAATTGTTTTTCACAGTTGAAAAGACACTTCCATACAAAGGCAGAAAAGTATAGTTCCTGGCTGCAAAATAATCCATACATGATATTGTACATCCGTCATCGCTATAGTTTATTCTGTTACCTCGAAGAACAAACAGGATAAGAACAATCAGATTCTGTATTGGATAGGACAGGCTTAACAACACCAACAGTAATAACACAAAATAGTATGGAACCAGATAAAACAGGAATGACCTCACAGCAGAGTCAGGATTAGCGTGCGGAAGGAGCGGCCGTGCTAATCTTGGCTTCAATATTCATATGACATCCCCAAGCTTCAATTATTGCATAGCCCAAACAAGACTGTCACTACATGTTGTGCTAGCATGTAGTTAGAGTTCAAATGGTTCAGTCCCAGGCAAACCAAGGAAACTCCCTGCCTAACTGCTAGCACTGAACTCAACAGAAGGAAAACAAGATACAAATAACACAGAAGCAGATTCTGGTCAACTGCAGCTTGTGAAAAGGTTCTCAGGCCCTTTACATGGTGGGGGAAAATGAAGACTTTTTAGTACTTCAGGGGACAAACCAAATCATTACTATGGCAACATAGACCCGTTGCTATGACGAAGTGATATTTCTGGAATTGTGAAAAGTTCAGTGCCCCAAGTTTTCAGCCGCCCATCAGGGTTGTGAGTGCTTACAGCCTGAATGGCTATAGAAGTGTTATTTCTACTCTAATTGTTATGGTTTGCTCTAAGCCCTGCAAAACAAAAATACTGATGAACCTTGGCAAAAAATACAATTTTTCGGTTCCAAAAAACTTTAAGGCCACACTGAGACATTTATACACATCCTAAACCTATTTTAGTCCTTTTGATGTACTTCTTAACTATTTTCTTAAACTGACATGAGCTATATACATTCTCCTGACGTGGGCAGAGTCTTTGGTGCATCATGAGTTGATTCGGCCACACCAAATCTTCTACATGGTTCTAGGATAAATCAAGGTGAAAACTCAGACATCAGGAGAACTGAGAGAGGGCAGGAAAACTTGGAGACTATGTTCACTCCATCAAACCACACCAGTTCAAAGTTCCTGTTGTTTTTCCAGTTCAGTTCGGTTTGTAAGAATCAAGAACCAAATAAGATTGGTGTGGCCTTCTGTAGAAAAAACAACTTTAAGTACAGCCGGGTGATTTGTTGTCCACCCGTGAATAGGAAGTTCTTAAATCAACCGCACCAGAAATAAATACAAAGAGCGAACATGTTTACATACTCCATTATTTACAACTCCATTGTTAAGGGTTTTCAAGAAAAGTGACAGGTGTGTAACTTCTTGTGTCAGCATTTCCAATCCTTCCAGCAATACTTTCCAAAGTACTCCTGCTAAACGCTACATGGGGAATCAGTTCTGTGTTCTGTGCAGCATGCCACGCCCCCCACCCCACGATTTTACTGTCATCATTTCATATTAATTAGGCAGTCTGATCGCACAAAAATTATACATAAAACTGTGCAAAATCCAATCCTTACCATAACATTACGCACCAAAGTTCCACCCTTTGCCACTATCAGTAGTTTATACATCATATATCCCTCTGAAACCCTTTTATGCATATTTACAGCCGAACATTGCTTTCTAATTAGCACATTACAAACCCATGAGGCACAGCAACCATTAACACCCCCTCCACTGAAAACCCTTCAGCAACCAAAACTCATCCTGCATCCTCTACTGGTAAATTCTTTCTTTTCCATCAGAGAAGGGTTGTATTTCATTAAAGTCATATATAGGTCATAGTAATGACATTTTGGTTACTGAACAGTCTCCATCCACTGAAAGGGGCTCAACAAATAGCATTTCCCTTGTACCTACATCCTGTAACTATCATTACATCAACTTGACTTTCCATAACTTTGAAATAAAACAAGCTGTACATGTAGAAGTTTAGAAAAAGTAACATTGTAAGACATCAAGGAAAGGGAATCAGGAAAGCAAGTTCATTTTTCTGTCATAACAAAACTACTTCTTATAGCAAATTTTTAGGGCAGAATTTTCTTTCCAGCAGCACACCATTGATGTACTGGCCAATCACATGAACCAGTTTCACAGATCACCAACATGATTGGTCAATTCAAATCATAACTGAGCCAAAATTAATAAGAAACATCAATTCCTATCTGTACAACTTGCAACAGATTCCCATTCTGTAGAATGGGACATTGTTGCAAATAAAATTCATACCAGTTCGTGTAGGAATGTTGGTTACATACAACATATCAAAGCTGCACCTGTTCTGCCTAACATGCAAACATTTGCAGCGATCAATTCAAACATGGACTGCCACAGTCATTAAGAAGTTCTGTTACTTGCTATCCTCAAAGTTTCAACTTGTTCATATCAATAGTAATTGTTGCTTTTTATATGTAACAATAATTGTCATCATAAAAATTTCAAGGAAACAATAACTAAAAATGTATACTTCAGCTAAATTTCTTCCTTGAAATGTAACACTATGTGGACAGATAGCTCTTTTCTTATTTGATACAAATATAATATTCTGTACATGTCAAGTATAGTTGTGCTTGGCCCTACAGCACAAGTAAGAGTTCTAGTTGTGCTTGGCGCTCTTGCCCTTGGTGTAGCCGACCCGCAGATATAAGCTTCTGTACATGTAAGAGTTCTAGTTGTGCTTGGCGCTCCAGCACATGTGAGTTCTAGTTGTGCTTGGCCCTTTAGCACAAGTAAGAGTTCTAGTTGTGCTTGGCGCTCCTGTACATGTAAGAGTTCTAGTTCTGCTCGGCGCTCCAGCACATGTGAGTTCTAGTTGTGCTTGGCTCTCCTGTACATGTAAGAGTTCTAGTTGTGCTTGGCCCTCCTGTACATGTAAGAGTTCTAGTTGTGCTTGGCTCTCCAGCACATGTAAGAGTTCTAGTTGTGCTTGGCTCTCCTGTACATGTAAAAGGTTTTAGTTGTGCTTGGCCCTCCTGCCCTTGGTGTAACCGACCCACCTCCTGAGGGTGGCTGCCAGGGCTGGGTCGGGGTCGATGGACACCAGTAGTTGCAGCAGGTTGACGTGGGTCGTGTGGTAGTCCCAGCGGGCGATGTTGGGGGCGATGCCCAGCATGAAGTGTCTCAAGTCGTACACGGTGCCGGCGCCCGTGTCGTACAGAGGCATCATGGCCTTCAGCGACCGCATCCCTTCCTCAAACAGCTCGGCAGCCTCCCGGCCTTCCTGCGCGGGCGCGGTCTCCTTCAGGTCATACAGACCAATCAGGGAGTAGATGAACCCGTTCAGCACGAAGGAGCTTGGCGTGGTGGGATACTCCTCGTACCAGCGGTGCTTGTTCATGAACACGGCCAGCACGCCCCCGCTCTCGGACGGCACGCGGAACGGTTTGGTTCCCCTGAGCGCGGCGTCCAGGTATCGCCTGTCTCTAGTCCTGAGGAACGCCCGTGTGAGCGTGGACATGGCCTGGCCCTGCGCCATGGCGGAGTACCAGCCCGGCGGCAACTCCTGCATCCCGTCAACAAGCTTACGGATCACATTTATCGGCCAGCCGCCACGGTCGTCCTGGTTACGGACAAACCAATCAGCAGCGTCGAAGAACTGCGGGATGTGCGAGGAGGTTGCCATGGTGATGTTGCTGATCCGCCCCTTGCCCTGGAGGACGACCTTTGACACCCTTTTGATGGTGATTTTTGTCTTCTTGACAGATTTGGAGTTGGAGAGGCCGACGCCCTTCCTGAGGTCGCAGAGCAGGTCGCGGGTGACGAGGCTCCAGTCGGTGCGGGGCCCGAGGCCGTAGTAGATGCTGGTTCCGCGGGCAGAGATGAGCTGCTGACCCGAGGTGTAGTGCAGTATGTACTGCTTCTTGTAGGA
>NC_049992.1:1821378-1831690 GCF_000003815.2 Branchiostoma floridae | reverse complement strand
GAAAAACAGATACAGCTCAGTAAGGCTACAGGTACATGTATGCTCCTACCCCTAACCTAAACCTAACCCTAACATCAGGGTGGGCCCGGAGCGGGGGGGAGGGGTGTCTGATAACATAAAAATCCAGCTCAGTAAGGCTACATGTATGCTCCTAACCCTAACCCTAACATCAGGGTGGGCCCAGAGCCGGCCGGAAGCGTGTCTAAAAAACATAGTTCATGATCAGTATGGTTTACATGGACCAACAGCACCCAACCCTAACATCATGGTGGGGCAGGCCTCGAAATACTTTTTTTAGCCAGGTTGCGCAGGCGGCAACCTGAATCAAAAACCAACTTGCGCCAACAGCATTTCAGGTTGCGCCACTTCCAAGTTGTTACTTTCTCCAAATTAGCTACTTATCAATTATCTGTAAAAACAGTTCATTTCAGTCAAAGAAATAAAGCACAAAAAAAAAGATGCAGGGCAAATTAGCGCACTTTTCTCAATAAACAACATCCATTTATCGATCTTTTGAAAATAAAGACTGCAACAAAAATAATATCTCAAAGAACCGTGAAAAAATCGCGACCTCCATTGAACAGTGCCGACCTTGCACCCCTCCCCAATATAGTCATCGTCACACTAGCTGTTTTTCCCGCATTCCATCGACAGTATTGTCCCAAACAAGCACAAAAAAAACCTTCAAAATAAGCCTATACATGTACTTATCGGCAAGGACATTAGGCAGTCGATGAGTTTTCGTATTTACATTGTCAAAGTCTCATGCCTTGCTGCGTGATTTTCTCCCGCGAACACAGCGTTGGGTCATCAGATATTCCACCAGTAGCCGCGCCCAGACGCGCTACGTCATGCCGAAATGGCCAATGAGGTATGACTCGCTATTCGTGAGATGTGAGTTAGTGCGAGATTTTGCCCGAGACTTGAAGGTAGATTTAAAATGGCGGCTCTATAGCGGCCGAAATCCGCAAATTTTGAACTTTGAGCAAAGTTTCTGGCGGAAAATTAGGGCTTACCAAAGGCGTTCATCCCCAAAACAGGGTGCACATTTTCTGATATTTTTTTAGTAAAGGGCCTGTAACTTAAGGATCGTTTTGTTTACCCAAAAAATCAAGTTGCGCCGTGTGCAACCTGACTTTCTGAACAACTTGCGCACAGAGAAAACTACTTGCGCGGAGGGGGTTGGCAAGTGGTTAATTCGAGCCCTGTGGGGCGTCTGAAAACAAACAAACACACAGGTACAGCTGAGTATGGTACAGCTCAACAATGAAATTTTGTTTCTTTGCTTTGCATAACTGGTAAGTTGCCTCTGGGCACAACATACCGGCTTTGTACAGTAGCAGGGCTCTAAATACCACCTGCATATGCAGGTTAGTGCAGGTGCTGGAGCTGTGCAGGTATTTCTGGTGTCTGCCTGCAGTTTTCAGATAAGAGTGGGTGGGTATTGTACAAAGGACAAAAAAATACAATCATGTTTTTACTGTTGCATATATGAGGTTAGCCTTAGCATATTATTCTTTTTTTCAATACAACCTAGCTGCAGTACTCCTTCCCCTTGTTAGGGGGCCCTGCTAGTGTTTACTACAGGCAACGTTCAGGACAATGTGGCAAAGTTCAGGATAATGTGGCAAAGTTCAGGATAATGTGGCAAAGTTCAGGATAATGTGGCAAAGTTCAGGATAATGTGGCAAAGTTCAGGACAATGTGGCAAAGTTCAGGGTAATGTGGCAAAGTTCAGGGTAATGTGGCAAAGTTCAGGGTAATGTGGCAAAGTTCAGGATAATGTGGCAAAGTTCAGGGTAATGTGGCAAAGTTCAGGATAATGTGGCAAAGTTCAGGATAATGTGGCAAAGAAAGGCCAACAAGCCAGCTGCACACAGCTTACACAGATTCCTATAAATCTGTGTAAAACTCACCCAACTCTGCAGGCAGCAGTCAACATTCACTGCAGCACATTTTCCACTGACTCGCATGTTACCATGGTTACCATGAAATAAATCTTGACTTTTGCTCTTTTGTTAGATTGTAATAAACTATCCTTTCACCACTTGATTTAATAAGAGTCTACAGTCGTCAGCTCACCTGTGGTGGACACCTGTGTTGAAAACCTGTGCTGAGCACCTGTAAATAAGAGTCTACAGTCTCACCTGTGCTGAACACCTGTATATAAGAGTGTACAGTCTCACCTGTGTTACACACCTGTGAATAAGAGTGTACAGTCTCACCTGTGCTGAACACCTGTAAATAAGAGTCTAGAGTCTCACCTGTGCTGAACTGTAGGACCCTGCAGCCACAGTCCTTGTCTGTAACCGACTCTAGCTGCACTGGTTTCCCCGGTGACAGTTTCCCCGGCGACAGTTTCCCCGGCACCTCCCATCTGGTCCCCACCCGGCCGTCTCCACGCTCGTACACGGTTACGCGAGGCTCTTTCTCCGTCAGGTTCTTACTGTAGTGGCTGAGCCCAAACTGGGCGATCTGGATCGGGTAGAAGTACGGGTCGGGCCCCCACTGGGTCGACACCGGCACTCCTAAACAAACAAACAAACAAACAAACAATGGTCAGTACTGTAGTGGCTCAGGCCGAACTGGGCGATCTGGATCGGGTAGAAGTACGGGTCGGGTCCCCACTGGGTCGACACGGGCACACCTAAACAAACAAACAAACAAACAAACAAACAAACAACGGTCAGTACTGTAGTGGCTCAGGCCGAACTGGGCGATCTGGATCGGGTAGAAGTACGGGTCGGGTCCCCACTGGGTCGACACGGGAACTCCTAAACAAACAAACAAACAAAGATGTTTTAGAGACATAACTTTCCGAGACAAGGCCACTTCCATGATCAACCAATCAGAGACAAGGCCACTTCCATGATCAACCAATCAGAGACAAGGCCACTTCCATGATCGATTAATCAAAGACAAGGCCACTTCCATGATCAACCAATCAGAGACAAGGCCACTTCCATGATCAACCAATCAGAGACAAGGCCACTTCCATGATCAACCAATCAGAGACAAGGCCACTTCCATGATCAACCAATCAGAGACAAGGCCACTTCCATGATCAACCAATCAGAGACAAGGCCACTTCCATGATCAACCAATCAGAGACAAGGCCACTTCCATGATCAACCAATCAGAGACAAGGCCACTTCCATGATCAACCAATCAGAGACAAGGCCACTTCCATGATCAACCAATCAGAGACAAGGCCACTTCCATGATCACCCCACCCAGAAATGAATATTTCAAACCTACCCTTTCACAAGTGATAACTCAGCCGGCACAACGAGCCTCGCGCCGCACGGAAACTTCTACAATCTGTCAAATCTGTTATCACCAGACTTCAGCTGTTAATCCTCACAGTAAAGTCCATCTGGATGCATGCAGGAATCGGCCGTAGATAATCCACACAAAGACCCACATTTCGGTGGGATAAATAGGAATCCCTTCAAAAAAACACGAGTCATGAATGGGATATATTCTTCTGTGTAGGCGTTGGGCCTCTGTAGCAAAGGCTCGGGGACTGAACCCCCAGCAAACCTTGCCTTCATGTCCAGCAATTTGTGACGTCAGTAGAACATAAGAGGGAATCAGCATGATGTCTATATCACTGCAACAATGTCCGACTCTGGATCCACAACTACATGCTTCTGTGCAACCTCTAACTCAAATAGCTTTTATCATGACATATGGCCGATTGGTAATCACATAAAATCATGCAGTAGTAAAAGCCAATCATAGTTACTGATTCAAGAACAACTGCCTTCATCAAGTGTGATTTTGTACTAAATTTCAAGCTTATTTTCATATACAAAATAAAGTATTTTCTGTTCAGGTGTCATACACCATCATACTAAGATAACATTGGGTACTCCGGTAGTTAGACCTGTTTGTCATGCCTACACTGGGATATAACATTGGGTGGTTAGACTTGACAGTGTGCTGCACAAAGCTGAACATTATAACAGCACCACAGCTAATATATGTATGTATTGTTCAGGATTCCTATATGTCATGCCTTTAACAACATTGGGTACTCCAGTAGTTAGGCTTGTTTGTGCCTTATATACATGTAACAACATTGGGTACTCCAGTAGTTAGGCTTGTTTGTGCCTTATATAACAACATTGGGTACTCCAGTAGTTAGGCTTGTTTGTGCCTTATATAACAACATTGGATACTCCAGTAGTTAGACTTGTTTGTGCCTTATATAACAACATTGGATACTCCAGTAGTTAGGCTTGTTTGTGCCTTATATAACAACATTGGGTACTCCGGTAGTTAGGCTTGTTTGTGCCTTATATAACAACATTGGGTACTCCAGTAGTTAGGCTTGTTTGTGCCTTATAGTTATATAACAACATTGGATACTCCAGTAGTTAGGCTTGTTTGTGCCTTATATAACAACATTGGGTACTCCAGTAGTTAGGCTTGTTTGTGCCTTATATAACAACATTGGGTACTCCAGTAGTTAGGCTTGTTTGTGCCTTATATAACAACATTGGATACTCCGGTAGTTAGGCTTGTCTGTGCGTTATATAACATTGGATACTCCGGTAGTTAGGCTTGTTTGTGCCTTATATAACAACATTGGGTACTCCGGTAGTTAGGCTTGTCTGTGCGTTATATAACATTTGATACTCCGGTAGTTAGACTTGTCTGTGCTGCACGAAGCTGAATGTTAAGACTTATATTTGACCAGCATCAGGTAAATATTTCATGTGAAGCGAATGTTAAACAATTACTGTAATTGCAGCAGGTAAGAAACATGAAAGGGACATCACGCTGCCGGTTTACGACCTCCAGGCAATCTGGTTTACAGGTTCGGTCGCCGTTTTTACGGGCAGGCATCATCAACTTTCCCGCGTAAAACGGTAATGCACGTCGTGGTAACAACCAATAAAACCCTGCATAACGGTATGGGTGGGTAAGTTCTCATCGTGGTCACAGAAACAATGATTCCCGGAGCCAAGCACTCTCCAATTCTGCTGCTCACAGACACCTAAAAACTTAACCTTGGCAAAAATTTGTCTGACATCCGAGAGTTTGGGAACTAAATAACGATGACTCCCCAATCCGAGTATTCTGGAGTCATACAAACACACATTTGAGAACTTCACCTTGGTGATACAACGATTTATCTGACAGCCGACTGGTTGGCATGGCAACCAAACATGTCTCCGCCGCCTCCTGCCTCCCATCAGATCCGCAGCAGACGGAGCACAAAGTGACCTTTCGGAGACGGACTCTGGAGGAAACCTTCAATCTTCAAGCAATCATAATATATTGGGCTACACCAGTTCTATTTTTTGTTTTTCAGACATTTTAAAAACAATTTCATCAGGAGACCATAACAGATATTTCAAACATGAGCTGAAAATAAAACATTGGTAGACTTTATTTTAAGCCTGTTCTGAGGTTAATAGTCAACATTTATCTGTAAAAAATCCCAGAAGCAAGAAATAAAATTGATGTGGCTAAATCATCAGCTCCTGGAAATTTATGAGAAGTTAACATTCCAGTGACAGGACTGTTTGTGTGAGCGAGAGAGTAAAATTCCGAGCCAACTCCCGTGTGGCTGGCAGATCCCCCAGCTTATGCTGCCTCAGGAGAGACTGAAGCAGGTAATGATGGGGGGACGGGCGGCGATAATGACGGGAATGGGCAGCAATTAAAGTGCTGTTTGTTAGCAGATAACAGCCGCTCCTTCCTGCAGCCCTGACTGAACATCAGGGTGACACTTGAAGATGGGAAGAATAATTTCTCAGCCCGCCGGCATCGCACCCATCTCGCCTCTCCGACGCATCGCACCCATCTCGCCTCTCCGACTCAGGGAGCTGCTAAAAGCACTTACGAGCCAGAGATGGCATCCCGGCTTAGCGGATAAAGGAATCCTTTAAAAATGCATAACGCCGTGTCATAAAGCAGAGCGCAGCGACTGTTCCCCGAATCCCGGCTTTCCCGGCGCTGACACGTAATATCCCCGAATCCCGGCTTTCCCGGCGCTGACACGTAATATCCTCCGGCCTTTCCTGTCGGTTTGTTGTAGGTCATGTTTTATGGATGGAGCCATGGCGGGCGGGCTGGGGATGCTTCAGGAACATGAATATTCTCATGTTGCAACATGCATGCTCATGGCCAGGAACATGCATATTCTCATGTTGCAACATGTATTTTTTTGGGTTGAATTGATAAAACTGTTTACATTTAAATTTGCAAAATGGATAAGCTACTTGTTTGGTTTAGTGATTTACAAATGAGCTTAATTGTCATTATAACATATAACTATGGAATGATAATCATTTGAAGGTTGATCAGAATGGATCTGGTAAAATCAGCTCAGGACAACGATATCCTAAATTCTTCCTTCCTCACTTGTTGGTTCAACATAAACTACAGGGCTGGACAACTTTTCTGAAATTCATGATCACCAGTCCTATCGGGCAAGCGAGTGAAAAAAATTAGCTGTCCAAAAGAACTTTTCACTTGGCAATGCCCAAAATTTAAATGACTTTTTTCTATGGAAAATCATACTTGGCCGATCAGGCAAGCAGGGTAGGACATGCACTTGTCCGATCATCAATTTCACTTGCCCTGGGCAATAGGGCTAGTGGACGTGTCCAACCCTGCACACCAATACAATAGGGCTAGTGGACGTGTCCAACCCTGCACACCAGGACAATAGGTCTAGTGGACGTGTCCAACCCTGCACACCAATACAATAGGGCTAGTGGACGTGTCCAACCCTGCACACCAGGACAATAGGGCTAGTGGACTTGTCCAACCCTGCACACCAATACAATAGGGCTAGTGGACTTGTCCAACCCTGCACACCAGGACAATAGGTCTAGTGGACGTGTCCAACCCTGCACACCAGGACAATAGGTCTAGTGGACGTGTCCAACCCTGCACACCGGGACAATAGGGCTAGTGGACGTGTCCAACCCTGCACACCAATACAATAGGGCTAGTGGACGTGTCCAACCCTGCACACCGGGACAATAGGGCTAGTGGACGTGTCCAACCCTGCACACCAGGACAATAGGTCTAGTGGACGTGTCCAACCCTGCACACCAATACAATAGGGCTAGTGGACTTGTCCAACCCTTAACTGGAGCCTAAGTCCCATGCTGGAAGGAATATGTCAGCAGGAAGCAGGTTTCCCTCCCAACCCCATCTTCACAATGTCCTCTGGCTAACAACTACACACAAATGACAGATTTCAGACAAGAATCTAAACTGGAGCAGAATGACAAATAAACACCTTTGGTACTGAATATAGTTAACCTGTAACTTCCATTTCCAATACAGGAAATATGGGACTTACCCAGATGTTTGACTGATCGGTTCCAGTCTTTGCTAAGGAATGGTGCTGGAAATTACTGTTTAACTTCATCTAGAATGATTTCTACTGACATAGATGAACTTTCAAATCAACCACTGGCTCGTTCTCATTTAAATGTCGAAATGCTGTCGCCTGACTTTACGCCTTGATATGGAGCAAATTATCGACAATATCACTGGTTCCTTCATTTTTCCACAACCCCAGTAATGTTTTACAAAAGATGCACCACAACATTCGTATAGTTTGATGGGTTAGAAGATTATTATAGCCACTGGTGGGATTTCAAACCCTAAAAAATGGCTGTCGCCTGAGAAGAAACGAAGAATTCAAATAGTACCCAAAAATGTAATAATTCAGTTCCCAGAATGATTGTTCGGCAGGTGAAACCAGCTGACCAGGCCCTCTGACCGATCACGTCAGATCGCTACTATCACTGATCTTGAAGGCTGTGTGAGGTGGTTTATGCCTGTCACCAGATTCTGTAACAAACGTTACCACCACTAGTATGATGGTTGCCACGGTTATATTATGCACGTATAAGACTAGAAACTGCCGTTTTTGTGACGCTGTACAGTTTTTCTGGCTTTCTAAAGAAACAAGAAAGGGTTGTTGACTGTCATTTGTATCCCACCTTGCTTAACAAAATGTTGTACAGAAATGACTGTAACAAACGTTACCATTGTTTGATGCTGTCTAAACTTCCCATTTGACCTGGTGTAAAAAAGCTGCCCACTTTCCAAATGTCCCTAGGGACATCTGCTTATACCTAAATAATGTAGTCAATTGAATAAGGTGAGTCCTTTCGAAGAAAACAGGGTAAAGTCTACTGTTGTAACAAACGTTACCGGTAACGTTTGTTACCTGCCCTGTAATGCATTACCAATGGGACCGAAAATAATAAGTTGCAATTTTTTGGGTATGGTTAAAAGAGGAATTTTCCTAAACAACCAGGTAGTTTTCAGTGAAAATAAAGCCGATCTATTTTTCGACCAAAAAAATGCCATTTTCGACATTTCAATGAGAACGAGTGCACCTTGGCTGGTGTACCTTCCAGTTTGTATGGTTTAGGGTTAGAGATCAAAGAAAAAAGGCTTTTTTTACCTTTGACCCCGCTGTGAGGCCATTTTACCTTCGGCCCCGCTGATGGCCTTGACATGGTCACTGATCTCCACGTTGTAAGGTCAGGGGTCAAAGGTTACAGTGTAAGAAAGAATAATGTAAGTAAGACTAATGTTTACCTTCGACCCCGCTGATGGCCTTGACCCTGTCCCTGATCTCCACGTTGTAGTTCTCGAATGACATGAAGATGCCGGCGGGCGTGTACGGGCCGCGCGGCTGGTATATCCGGGAGTAGCTGTGCTGCCACTCGAACCTGTCGTACCCGTCGTACTCCGCGATGTGCCCGGAAACCTCGAAGTACTTCTCCAGGAAGCTGAAGGGCAGGTAGACCTCATCGTTCTCGCGTCGGCACTCGATGCTGTACTCCTCATTAATCAGGCACTCCATGGGCTGGTACTTGTGCCGCCCGCCCGCCAGCGCGTTGCCGCCCGCCAGCGCGTTGCCGCCCGCCAGGTTCCCGGCCAGCTGCCCGCTGTCCGCCGTCAGGATGCTCAGGTGGTGCGGCGGCGCCTTCACGGCCCCGGGCAGCTCCTCCGCCGCGGGCCTGTCGTTATCGTAGTAGTCTCTGTCGCCGCGGGCCAGCGGGGCGCGGGCCTGGCTCTCCTCGGGGCACTGCCGACTCCAGAACGTCACGCTGAGACCGCAGAAGATGAACGTCACCAGCCATAGCGCCTTGAAGTTGGTCCGCGAGCTGATCAGTCTCATGACTCACACATCAGACCTGTAAACAAACAAACAAACATAAATAAACATCACCAGCCAGCCAGCGTCAAGTCAGATTCCAAAACACACCACAACATGCCATGTGGAGTTAGTACCTTCCTGGTCCGCTGTACGATGTGCATCCAACAGTAACTCCCCTCTGAACCCATGGATAGAGACATACTACTTTATTTCAACGTCACGACAGCCAGGAATAATTTCCCCTGAACCTTTGACTTGACTGCACCTTAGCAAATCTACTGTTCTGCAACCAAAGAGGCAATAAAACGGCAGTCAGTAACATTGTAATATCCATTATTAACTTTGGGGCAGAGCGATCAAATGAAGGCCCGACCAAGCCCAATCATATTTCCATGTTCCCAGGCTTGTGAGTTCTATAATTGCCCAGATCAAATTTTCCCAACCTGCCCTGCTGGCCCCTTCCCTATCCAGCCTTGGGCAGCTGCCAAGAACTGCCACATTGTGAGATGTAGCAACAAAGTACAGAAAATGTTACAAACCCATGAGAACTGCCACATTGTGGGGTGTAGCAACAAAATACAGAAAATGTTACAAACCCATGAGAACTGCCACATTGTGGGGTGTAGCAACAAAATACAGAAAATGTTACAAACCCATGAGAACTGCCACATTGTGAGATGTTGCAGCATGTAATGGAAAGCCTCTACATTGTAGTATAATATTTAAAATGTAAGAAATTAACCTCAAGAGTACAGTAATCCTTTAAATGTATCAAAGTTTTTTTGTGACATATCGCAGACTGAGGTGACATTGCAACAACACTGCACTGAAAGTATGCTTGACCTGGAAGCAGTTGATCCTTCAACAGTCCAATAACCTGGTATGTCGGAAAACCCCATGCAGTGCGCAACTCGTCTCGAATACAATAGCGAAACGCACCGCTAAAACCCTGTTAAGTGGTCAACTTTGAGACGAAAATACCTTAATTTTACGGTTTAATTTTGAAAAATAGTTCCTCGTGAATTGTTAACCCATTCCAAGAACGGGGAACCATTTTCCAGGCTGATTTAACACATCACTGCTTTACTTTGCCGTTTTAATTTGATGTCTCTTATAAAGAACTTCATTCTCGCTGAGTACAAGCCAGAAGAAGGGGAGGAG
>NC_049992.1:1814011-1817236 GCF_000003815.2 Branchiostoma floridae | reverse complement strand
TGTATCAAAGTTTTTTTGTGACATATCGCAGACTGAGGTGACATTGCAACAACACTGCACTGAAAGTATGCTTGACCTGGAAGCAGTTGATCCTTCAACAGTCCAATAACCTGGTATGTCGGAAAACCCCATGCAGTGCGCAACTCGTCTCGAATACAATAGCGAAACGCACCGCTAAAACCCTGTTAAGTGGTCAACTTTGAGACGAAAATACCTTAATTTTACGGTTTAATTTTGAAAAATAGTTCCTCGTGAATTGTTAACCCATTCCAAGAACGGGGAACCATTTTCCAGGCTGATTTAACACATCACTGCTTTACTTTGCCGTTTTATATTTGATGTCTCTTATAAAGAACTCATTCTCGCTGAGTACAAGCCAGAAGGAAGGGGAGGGAAAGTGTATGTGTGGGAGGGGTGGAAGCCAAAAGGATGGGGCGGGAAAGTGTATGTGTGGGAGGGGTGGAAGCCAAAAGGAAGGGGAGGGAAAGTGTATGTGTGGGAGGGGTGGAAGCCAAAAGGAAGGGGAGGGAAAGTGTATGTGTGGGAGGGGTGGAAGCCAGAAGGAAGGGGATGGAAAGTGTATGTGTGGGAGGGGTGTAAACCAGAAGTGGGGGAGGGAAAGTGTATGTGTGGGAGGGGTGGAAGCCAGAAGGAAGGGGAGGGAAAGTGTATGTGTGGGAGGGGTGTAAGCCAGAAGTGGGGGAGGAAAAGTGTATGTGTGGGAGGGGTGTAAGTAACTCAATGTCAATGATTAGAGAAAATATAGTCCCAAGTTTGTACACTGGTCAGTAGGTGTTGGAGAGTGCATGTTGCAGTGACATTATAGGAGGCAGTATGGAGCGTGGCTGCTGTTTCTGTCCTCAGAAGTCATTACAAAGTGATAAATCATTCTGCACTGGGAGGTAACTGGAGCCTTGGATGGAGCAGAGTAGGGAGGGGGTTAGGTCATTAACAAGTGATTAGGTCATTAGCAAGTCATTAGGTCATTATGAAGTGATTAAGTCATTATAGAGTGATTAAGTCATTATAAAGGGATTAATTCATTATAGAGTGATTAGGTCTTTGGAAGTGATCTGGTGATAAACTTGTTTCTTGACTGGTTAGAAAACCGTGGTCTTGAAAAGACATGGGCAGTTCAAATTGAAAGTATAAGTAAGTTAATACTATCGAATAACCTACAAATCAAAGATTTATAAAACAACATGACAGAAAAAAAAATTATCCAGGGAGGCACTTTCTATCAAGTAACATTTGAAACTTTTAGGTAACATATTTTAGATTTCCCTCATACTATCATAGCCCATTGTGCTTATGAGGATCTGGCTGAAATTTGACAGACATGTGAGACATGTATGTATGTATGTGAGACATGTATGTATGTATGTGAGACATGTATGTATGTATGTGAGACATGTATGTATGTATGTATGTGAGACATGTATGTATGTATGTGAGACATGTATGTATGTATGTATGTGAGACATGTATGTATGTATGTATGTGAGACATGTATGTATGTATGTATGTGAGACATGTATGTATGTATGTGAGACATGTATGCATGTATGTATGTGAGACATGTATGTATGTATGTATGTGAGACATGTATGTATGTATGTGAGACATGTATGTATGTATGTATGTGATACATGTATGTATGTATGTATGTGAGACATGTATGTATGTATGTATGTGAGACATGTATGTATGTATGTATGTGAGACATGTATGTATTTGAGACATGTATGTATGTATGTATGTATGTGAGACATGTATGTATGTATGTGAGACATGTATGTATGTGAGACATGTATGTATGTATGTATGTATGTGAGACATGTATGTATGTATGTATGTGAGACATGTATGTATGTATGTATGTGAGACATGTATGTATTTGAGGCTGTTGATAACCACAGACATGAACTGGCATGGCCTAATGCAGAGGCAAATGTGACCCAGACAACTTCTTACTGCTCATTAAAGGCAGTGTCCTGAAAATGGAGCCACTTTCCCCAGGGCAGAGATACTCGGATAACAGTGTCCCAGGGCAGAGATAGTGATTGTGGCAGTAATGAACTGATAATGACTGGATAATCCTCCAGTATCAGGGGCCAGCTATGGGCTTGAGAAGGCAGACTTCACCCCCTTACCCACACTGCTTTGTGATCCTCCTGAGTAAATGAACTGATAATTACTGGATCATTAGGTAAGCCTCAGTGTTGGGGATAGCTATGGCAGTATGGGCATCAGAGAAGGCAGACACACAAACTAGTAAGCTCCCAAAGCTTTCTGGCTTGAAAACTGCCCTGCCCAAACACATCGATGCTTGACATCCATGAGAAATGCTGCGAGCCATGCCATAGCCAATATCTGGTCTGCAACAGCGACACATTTCCAGCACAATCGGCCTTGGAAATTTCCCCGATACGATGAAATTACCAATAATGTCAGCTTGACCCGACTCAAAGTGAAGCTCACATTCGACGGCTCATTTCGTCGATACAACAACTCGTTATTTCTCCATTAATATTGATCCATGTCCTCACTGGAAACTCTAGTACTGACTGTGCCGCTTAAACTGTTAGGGGCTGTACTGGGTCCTGTACTAATAGTAATACCTGTATAATATTCCAGATATAGTCGCCAGTATATGTATATACCTATAATTATACCTGTGTATAATATACAGGAGATTATAAATCCCCAGTATATGTACTACGTACCTGTACTAACATCTCCAGTATCGGGGGTACCTGTACTAACATCTCCAGTATCGGGGGTACCTGTACTAACATCTCCAGTATCGGAGGTACCTGTACTAACATCTCCAGTATCGGGGGTACCTGTACTAACATCTCCAGTATCGGAGGTACCTGTACTAACATCTCCAGTATCGGGGGTACCTGTACTAACATCTCCAGTATCGGGGGTACCTGTACTAACATCTCCAGTATCGGGGGTACCTGTACTAACATCTCCAGTATTGGAGGTACCTGTACTAACATCTCCAGTATCGGAGGTACCTGTACTAACATCTCCAGTATCGGGGGTACCTGTACTAACATCTCCAGTATCGGAGGTACCTGTACTAACATCTCCAGTATCGGGGGTACCTGTACTAACATCTCCAGTATCGGGGGTACCTGTACTAACATCTCCAGTATCGCGGGTACCTGTACTAACATCTCCAGTATTGCAGGTACCTGTACTAACATCTCCAGT
>NC_049992.1:1793305-1813846 GCF_000003815.2 Branchiostoma floridae | reverse complement strand
ACAACATCTCCAGTATCGGGGGTACCTGTACTAACATCTCCAGTATCGGAGGTACCTGTACTAACATCTCCAGTATCGGGGGTACCTGTACTAACATCTCCAGTATCGGGGGTACCTGTACTAACATCTCCAGTATCGGGGGTACCTGTACTAACATCTCCAGTATCGGAGGTACCTGTACTAACATCTCCAGTATCGGGCGGTACCTGTACTAACATCTCCAGTATCGGGGGTACCTGTACTAACATCTCCAGTATCGAGCCGTACCTGTACTAACATCTCCAGTATCGGGGGTACCTGTACTAACATCTCCAGTATCGGGGGTACCTGTACTAACATCTCCAGTATACCTGTACTAACATCTCCAGTATCGGGGTACCTGTACTAACATCTCCAGTATCGGGGGTACCTGTACTAACATGTCCAGTATCGGGGTACCTGTACTAACATCTCCAGTATCGGAGGTACCTGTACTAACATCTCCAGTATCGGGGGTACCTGTACTAACATCTCCAGTATCGGGGGTACCTGTTTTTACCTGTACTAACATCTCCAGTATCGGGGGTACCTGTACTAACATCTCCAGTATCGGCGGTACCTGTACTAACATCTCCAGTATCGGGGGTACCTGTACTAACATCTCCAGTATACCTGTACTAACATCTCCAATATCGGCGGTACCTGTACTAACATCTCCAGTATCGGTACCTTGGCGTCACCAGCCATTACCTCTGTGCCTGTCTGCAGGACCCATCTGAAGGCCGATCGATGCCCAGAACTGATACCTGCTGGTCCATAATGGGACCAGGGCGTGATATTGGTTCCTCCAGGCTTTTATTAGCTTTCTAAACATGCTTTATGGCATGATGGCATATCTTGTGCATGCTTGCAGGAGTAGCTGTGGTCAATATACTTTTTATATGCAAACTAATATCATGAAAAGGGGAATCATTCTTGTGTCAAGCTACATCAACTCATCTATTGGTTTTCACAGTCAACACTGACATCCTCTGCTGTGATAAAGCTATGCAAAACGTTAGGCCAGCTTTTGATACAAGACAAGGTTCATTCTTCATTCAACTCTGACAGTCCATAATAACAAATACAACCAAAACAGGACAAAACAGCATCTTTAAACGAGAGCAATGCCACTTTCAGAAAAATAGTTAGTTACTATACAAGTTACACTCAGGTCTTGACCAGGGAATATTCTGAACCTGCCTGGGAACAAATAACAGTCTTAAGCAGGGAATATTCTGAACCAGTCTGGGAACAAATAAAAGTCTTGACCAGGGAATATTCTGAACCCGTCTGGGAACAAATAACAGTCTTGACCAGGGAATATTCTGAACCAGTCTGGGAACAAATAACAGTCTTGACCAGGGAATATTCTGAACCAGTCTGGGAACAAATAACAGTCTTGACCAGGGAATATTCTACACTAGTCTGGGAACAAATAACAGTCTTGACCAGGGAATATTCTGAACTAGTCTGGGAACAAATAACAGTCTTGACCAGGGAATATTCTGAACCCGTCTGGGAACAAATAACACGACCTGTCAGCTGCGTCTCAAGGTTACATCAATCAACTTTTCTCCCAGAGAAACTTTATCGAACGTCGCCTTCCCCAAAGGCTCGTTTTCCTCTGGAAGATACGCAGAACCACGCAGCTGCGAAATCATGAAAAGTGAGATTTAGCCGCTGCTGAAAGACATATTGGAGAAACATTTAAGCCTGCGCAGATAAAGGCAGGACTCGTTCATCATTCCACTGTCATGGGGCTGGACAAGTTTTCTAACATTCCACTGTCATGGGGCTGGACAAGTTTTCTATCATTCCACTGTCATGGGGCTGGACAAGTTTTCTAACATTCCACTGTCATGGGGCTGGACAAGTTTTCTATCATTCCACTGTCATGGGGCTGGACAAGTTTTCTATCATTCCACTGTCATGGGGCTGGACAAGTTTTCTAACATTCCACTGTCATGGGGCTGGACAAGTTTTCTATCATTCCACTGTCATGGGGCTGGACAAGTTTTCTAACATTCCACTGTCATGGGACTGGCCAAGTTTTCTAACATTCCACTGTCGTGGGGCTGGACAAGTTTTCTAACATTCCACTGTCATGGGGCTGGACAAGTTTTCTATCATTCCACTGTCATGGGGCTGGACAAGTTTTCTACCATTCCACTGTCATGGGGCTGGACAAGTTTTCTAACATTCCACTGTCATGGGGCTGGACAAGTTTTCTACCATTCCACTGTCATGGGGCTGGACAAGTTTTCTAACATTCCACTGTCATATGGGGCTGGACAAGTTTTCTAACATTCCACTGTCATATGTGGCTGGACAAGTTTTCTAACATTCCACTGTCATGAGGCTGGACAAGTTTTCCACTGTCATGGGGCTGGACAAGTTTTCTAACATTCCACTGTCATGGGGCTGGACAAGTTTTCTAAACATTAACTTGTCCTATCGGGAAAGTAGATAAAAAATGTACTTGTCTGAACCAACTTTTCACCTGCCCAAAATCTAAATAATCTTTTCCAGAATCTATGTATTTCCACTTCCATTAATGACGTTCCTTTTTATGCGTGGGCTATTGCTGAGTTGATTGAAGATGGAGCTAAAATAACCTATATCAGAGACAGTGTTGGATTCTTGGAATTCAAGCATGGATGTCATGGCATGTAATCTACTATCTGCTCAATAAAAGCCTCACATTTCAAGCTTCATGCACCCTGACATGCTAATCTTCATTACTACATTCAATGATATTTAGTTCGTATTCACACTTGATATGGATCACTACACTTCTAACAGCTTTCTACTATTCTAGTAAAAAAATTTACTATCCAGACACTGCAGCTATCTAATAAAAACATTTACTATCCATTTAGTGATATACTACAGCTTTCTAGTAAAAACATTTACTATCCATACACTATAGCTTTGTAGTAGAAGCATTTACTATCCATACACTACAGCTTTCTAAATTCTAGTAAAAACATTTACTTATAATCCATACACTATAGCTTTGTAGTAAAAACATTTACTATCCATACACTACAGCTTTCTAGTAAAAACATTTACTTTTCATACACTACAGCTTTCTAGTAAAAACATTTACTATCCATACACTATAGCTTTGTAGTAAAAACATTTACTATCCATACACTATAGCTTTGTAGTAAAAACATTTACTGTCCATACACTATATCTTTGTAGTAAAAACATTTACTATCCATACACTATAGCTTTGTAGTAAAAAAATTTACTGTCCATACACTATAGCTTTCTAGTAGAAGCATTTACTATCCATACACTACAGCTTTCTAGTAAAATATCTGCACAGCTCCAATCGCAGTACATGGACCAGTGCAGGTTAGGTTCAGGTAGACATCAGAAACCTGCACAGCTCCAATTGCACCTGCACTAACCTGCACAGCTCCAATTGCACCTGCACAGCTCCAATTGCACCTGCACTAACCTGCACAGCTCCAATTGCACCTGCACTAACCCGCACAGCTCCAATTGCACCTGCACTAACCCGTATTGCACCTGCACTAACCCGTATATGAGCCTGGAGAGTTATTCTACTGCTGACATATTGTCTACCCAATACGCACCTCAGTCTTCAATACACACAACACCCACACTCTAACCTTCAGAACTTCTGGCATTATAACCATGTCATAAGTACACACAGATCTGACACTACTGTTGAGACTTCCTGAATCAACCAACATATTCACATATCAGCCTCCATCAACAATTATCCTCCAGTCAGTAACTCACATAGCCTAGGCAGTCTACAGGACCATGGCATAACTTAACCTTTCATAACAGAACTGTTCCTGGCCATGTGAGTAAATTCAGTGCTTTAGTTTAAAAGGAGTTTGTTTAGGACTG
This sequence comes from Branchiostoma floridae, assembly GCF_000003815.2. Taxonomy (NCBI): domain Eukaryota; kingdom Metazoa; phylum Chordata; class Leptocardii; order Amphioxiformes; family Branchiostomatidae; genus Branchiostoma; species Branchiostoma floridae. The sequence goes on along the minus strand of NC_049992.1, from coordinate 1,809,934 downwards.
ATGTCAGCAGTCTATCAGGTATCGCCTGGGCCAGGAGATTTCCCACACCCAACTTGTCTGGGCAAACATCTGTTGTTCTCAGACAATAGCGATTACCTGGTGGCTGACAAAACACCTGCAAATCAACAAAACACCTGCAAATCAACAAAACACCTGCAAATCAACAAAACACCTGCAAATCAACAAAACACCTGCAAATCAACAAAACACCTGCAAATCAACGAAACACCTGAAAATCAACAAAACACCTGCAAATCAACAAAACACCTGGAAATCACCTGAGTAGACAGGAATTACAGATAGGAAACAAGACATGTGTCATAACCCTACAAATATCTCAGGAAACAAGACATGTGTCATAACCCTACAAATATCTCAGGAAACAAGACATGTGTCTCAACCCTACAAATATCTCAGGAAACAAGACATGTGTCATAACCCTACAAATATCTCAGGAAACAAGACATGTGTCATAACCCTACAAATATCTCAGGAAACAAGACATGTGTCATAACCCTACAAATATCTCAGGAAACAAGACATGTGTCTCAACCCTACAAATATCTCAGGAAACAAGACATGTGTCATAACCCTACAAATATCTCAGGAAACAAGACATGTGTCATAACCCTACAAATATCTCAGGAAACAAGACATGTGTCATAACCCTACAAATATCTCAGGAAACAAGACATGTGTCTCAACCCTACAAATATCTCAGGAAACAAGACATGTGTCATAACCCTACAAATATCTCAGGAAACAAGACATGTGTCACAACCCTACAAATATTTAAGGAAACAAGACATGTGTCATAACCCTAAATATCTCAGGAAACAAGACATGTGTCTCAACCCTACAAATATCTCAGGAAACAAGACATGTGCCTCAACCCTACAAATATTTAAGGAAACAAGACATGTGTCTCAACCCTACAAACATCTCAGGCATCCTTGGGAAGGCAGCAGTGCTCTTTGTCAATTATCAATGGATGAAATTCAATTTGGCCCGGCAGCCGACTGCGCTGGAAGAAATGTGGCCAAGAACCTGACTGCAGGGTTGCTGCAGAGGAACAACATTGTCCCTGTAGATATGAGACTTCTGAGGAACAATACTGTAGTGTATAGTCCGGTAGACTGCTGAGGAACAACATTGTCCCTGTAGAAATGAGACTGTTGAGGAACAGTATGGAACTTACCTAGCAGCTCCAGACGCCAGCCTGCGTACAAGGGAACCCCTACTGTACTGAGAGAAGTTGAGCACAAGGGAACCCCTACTGTACTGAGAGAAGTTGAGCACAAGGGAACCCCTACTGTACTGAGAGAAGTTGAGCACAAGGGAACCCCTACTGTACTGAGAGAAGTTGAGCACACATCTGTCCACACCAAGGGAACTCCTGTACTGGGGCAAGTTGTGCGTCTCCAATTCGACCCTTGACAGCTATTTGCAGTGACACATAATGGGTAGCTGTGTGAGTGCCTGGCCTCCGATACTTGACACCCACGCCCCCAGGAGTGGGCCACACAACAGCAGCCCTACCCCCCTGTTGGGAGTGGTTCGGCCCACTCTACTCTGCAGGAATTTGCAAACAGTCTTCCCTGGGCTGTCAGCAGGTACAAGTTGGGCATGCTAATTGGGCCCTGACAAGCAGCTTGGGTAGACTGCATGCCAAACAGGGCCGATCCTGGCACATATCCAACTCCTCATGATGTATCCCTGATATCACCGGGCCATTCCAACAGCAGGGGACACACTTGCTTATTCAACACTTCTGGGAACATGCCATTGTTGGAGAACAGGTGGGGACAGGTCTCCTTCACACCTTTCTGCACACAAAAGCTGTCAGATGACACCACTCCCCCCTGAGTGCAGCACTTTGGCACAGTCCTGTCCAGCTAGCCTTTGGGATCCACTGTGTACAAAATATCCCACTGGGGTGCCACAAGTGTCAGGTCCCTCCTCTGTTTGAATATGCAGCACCACACAACTCCTCTACTCTACACTATAACTCCTAACTATAGCACTAACACAGGAGGCTCTGCATGGGGGGACCCCACTGTGTACAAAATATCCCACTGGGGTGCCACAAGTGTCAGGTCCCTCCTCTGTTTGAATATGCAGCACCACACAACTCCTCTACTCTACACCATAACTCCTAACTATAGCACTAACACAGGAGGCTCTGCATGGGGGGATCCAGTGGGTGCCACAAGTGTCAGGTCCCTCCTCTGTTTGAATATGCAGTACCACACAACATGGGCCCGAGGGAATGCTCTACATGGGGGATCCAGGGGAAGGCTCTACATGGGGGGATCCAGGGGGATGACAGACAGGGAGACAGTCACTATTCTCCTGTGTAACAGACTACAAACCTAGCTGCATCTAGAACTTCGGTTCCTGATTTATAACTTAGTTTCATCAGGTTGATAGAATATAGGATAAAGGAGAATATTCTTTTTACACAACCAGCAGTTAATTACATTGCTTACGTTTCGATGTCTCTCTGACACCTTCGACAGAGCTTCTAACTAGGGTTCTGCTTCTTATCGCTATATGATTTGTAACTACTCATAGATAATGGACACCAGCAGACCTACGTGTCCTTTATTGTTTACAATCTGAATAAAGTCAAAGTCCAATCTTTAGACTGACTGTCACAGTAACAAAGACACCATCACATAAGAGAGGATGAGAATTTAAATGCAGTGGAGATGGAATGCCACTGTCAAACCTGTAACTTGTAAAAGCTGTACAGCATGGTATGACATGTAACAACAGGAATATTTGTTACAGAAACAGTAAACAGCACCCACCTATAATAACAGATGCAACCCACATGTCCCACACACTATAACAATGCCCCACACGTAATAAAGGCCTTTTTAATGCTACAGGGAGGTGTGCTGACTTGAATGTGGCCGAGATAAAAAATGCGGATCCAACAAAGGCTGACCCAGTAAAGTTGTTGGGCTATGAATATTTTAGTACCAGCAGTCATTTGGCACTTTGTCATATGTGGGTTGTGCACCTGATAGTCATATATGGGTTGTGCACCTGATAGTCATATATGGGTTGTGCACCTGATAGTCATATATGGGTCGTGCACCTGATGGTCATATATGGGTCGTGCACCTGATGGTCATATATGGGTCGTGCACCTGATTGTCATATATGGGTCGTGCACCTGATAGTCATATATGGGTTGTGCACCTGATGGTCATATATGGGTCGTGCACCTGATTGTCATATATGGGTTGTGCACCTGATAGTCATATATATGGGTTGTGCACCTGACCAGTTGGGCTGACTATACTATATCTGTTCCTAGACTTGTTTTACCTGCTACAACCCAGCGAGGATAGCAGTAAGCCACCTTAGCGAGCTAACACTGCAGCCCACCTTAGCGAGCTAACACTGCAGCCCACCTTAGAAGCTAGCGCTGCAGCCCACCTTAGAAGCTAGCGCTGCAGCCCACCTTAGCGAGCTAGCACTGCAGCCCACCTTAGCAAGCTAGCCCTGCAGCCCACCTTAGCGAGCTAGCACTGCAGCCCACCTTAGCGAGCTAGCACTGCAGCCCACCTTAGCGAGCTAGCACTGCATCCCACCTTAGCAAGCTAGCCCTGCAGCCCACCTTAGCGAGCTAGCACTGCAGCCCACCTTAGCGAGCTAGCCCTGCAGCCCACTTTAGCGAGCTAACACTGCAGCTCACCTTAGCGAGCTAGCACTGCAGCCCACCTTAGCAAGCTAGCGCTGCAGCCCACCTTAGCGAGCTAGCACTGCAGCCCACCTTAGCGAGCTAGCACTGCAGCCCACCTTAGCGAGCTAGCACTGCAGCCAACCTTAGCGAGCTAGCACTGCAGCCCACCTTAGCGAGCTAGCACTGCAGCCCACCTTAGCGAGCTAGTGCTGCAGCCCACCTTAGCGAGCTAGTGCTGCAGCCCACCTTAGCGAGCTAGTGCTGCAGCCCACCTTAGCGAGCTAGCACTGCAGCCCACCTTAGCGAGCTAGTGCTGCAGCCCACCTTAGCGAGCTAGTGCTGCAGCCCACCTTAGCGAGCTAGCACTGCAGCCCACCTTAGCGAGCTAGTGCTGCAGCCCACCTTAGCAAGCTAACACTGCAGCCCACCTTAGCGAGCTAGCACTGCAGCCCACCTTAGCGAGCTAACACTGCAGCCCACCTTAGCGAGCTAGCACTGCAGCCCACCTTAGCGAGCTAGTGCTGCACACAGCTTTGTTTTACCTGCTACAACCGAGCAAGGCTAGCTGCACACGTTTTGCATACGCATATATGCCAATGATGTGAGAAGGAACTTCCCTTTATTCACCCATCTGAACCACTTCTGAAGCCTACAGTGCACCAATAAAACAAACCACAAACAACCAAACCCAGCATATCAACATCCCCACATTCTCCACCACCTCTATGGAAACCCAGCCAGGAATTTGCAGAATTCTCCTTCCCCAAACCTGTAATTACAGTTCAGAGCTCCGCGGGTGAGAAACGTTTCCACTGTGTTCTTTCTTGTGGCAGGCCGGCGTTACAATCCTGTTTGATGGGTGCCACTAATGGGGGAATTATACACTGGTGTGTGAAAGGGCTGCAGTAATGCTATAGACTTGTGTATGAAAGGGACTGTAGTTATGCTACACTAGTAGTGAAAGGGGCTGTAGTTAATTATAGGGCCAGAAACACGAGTGTGTTATTATCCAACCCTGTAGACAGATGTGCGACTTGAGAGGAACAATGGACAAAAAGATGCCCCCTACAAAACATTTACTTCAGATCCATTCAAGTCATTCAATACGAGCAGACGTACCGACAAAGTGTCTCATTTCAAGACAAAATCCAAGAAAGGCAAATGTTCCATGAGATGTGAAGATGTTGAAACAAGAACACATCTATCTTTTGCTTGGGAGAAGCTTTTTCCTTGGACCCATCATACATCATGTCTGCGGGAGTTTCCACTGGTTCAAATGAAGGCAAATTGCCTAAAGCCAGTTTTACTAAGTGACAGATGTCATGGATTCTCCTGTCGATGTCGACGGATACATACAACTTAAAAAACAGAATATGGAATTGAACAAGGAAACTCCAGCTATATGATTTCTGTTCTCCAAGTCTACCCAAATGAGATACCCACTGGTCCTGCATAGAAACAACACACCCCAGTTATTATTCCATGCACCTGCACCAAATTGTATAATATCCCAATATAACATACCCTGCACTAACCTACATATGCATGCAGGTTCCCAATATAACATACCTGCACTAACCTACATATGCATGCAGGTTCCAAATATAACATACCTGCACTAACCCACATATGCATGCAGGTTCCCAATATAACATACCCTGCACTAACCTACATCTGCATGCAGGTTCCCAATATAACATACCTGCACTAACCTACATATGCATGCAGGTTCCCAATATAACATACCTGCACTAACCTACATATGCATGCAGGTTCCCAATATAACATACCTGCACTAACCCACATATGCATGCAGGTTCCCAATATAACATACCTGCACTAACCCACATATGCATGCAGGTTCCCAATATAACATACCTGCACTAACCTACATATGCATGCAGGTTCCCAATATAACATACCTGCACTAACCCACATGTGCATGCAGGTTCCCAATATAACATACCTGCACTAACCTACATATGCATGCAGGTTCCCAATATAACATACCTGCACTAACCCACATGTGCATGCAGGTTCCCAATATAACATACCTGCACTAACCCACATATGCATGCAGGTTCCCAATATAACATACCTGCACTAACCCACATATGCATGCAGGTTCCCAATATAACATACCTGCACTAACCCACATATGCATGCAGGTTCCCAATATAACGTACCTGCAATAACCCACATGTGCATGCAGGTTCCCAATATAACATACCTGCACTAACCCACATATGCAGGTTCCCAATATAACGTACCTGCACTAACCCACATGTGCATGCAGGAGGCACTCCCAGCCCTGAGTACAGCTTTCAGCACCACTTTACTCATTTACTCATTACGGTATTTTCTTACACAGTAATGAAGAGTGGAGACCAGACGCAGCCTGATGTGGGAGTAAATTCTACCCTAATCTCTGCTGTCTACCCACCTAATCATGACCAATTTGCTCTGTACTGTAGGGCTTCTGGACAACCCCCAAATCCCTCATGTGCTTCCAGACAAACCCCCAGATCCAGTCCAACATGTGCTTAAAGACAAACCCACAGATCCAGTCCAACATGTGCTTCCAGACAAACCCCAGATCCTGTCCAACATGTTCTTAGAGACAAACCCCCAGATCCAGTCCAACATGTGCTTAAAGACAAACCCCCAGATCCAGCCCAACATGTGCTTCCAGACAAACCCCAGATCCAGCCCAACATGTGCTTCCAGACAAACCCCAGATCCAGCCCAACATGTGCTTAAAGACAAACCCCCAGATCCAGCCCAACATGTGCTTAAAGACAAACCCCCAGATCCAGCCCAACATGTGCTTAAAGACAAACCCCCAGATCCAGCCCAACATGTGCTTAAAGACAAACCCCCCAGATCCTGTCCAACATGCCAGACTGCTCATATTTACACAGCAAGACTTTCCTCACTATTCCACGTATTTCCTGCTCCACAGGGATGACTTAATGCAAGGCAAATACAGCATTCCCTTGCCAGGAACCTGTGATCTTAACAATCACAAGTAACTTCCAGAAATAAGGCATAGATGTCCCCAAAGCAGCACCTTTTCTGACAATAACTGCTGAAAATAGGTTTCTCATGTTCCATTTAGGATGATTGATCAATTACATGCACAAATTGTAGGTCATTTCTTAAGGAAGAGGAAATATGAAAAAACGTAACATCTTCATTTCCGTTGCTGTCACCTTGATTATTATATAAAATACCAGTACCTAACGTGTCCAAAGTAAATCATCCTAAAGGTTGGAAATACTGAGAGTGAGAATATAAGAAAACCATTAGTTTGAAGAACCTTCATAAGGTAGGAATCGAAAAGTTACCTTAGCTAAATGCATCCACCTCCACATTGGTCCAAATACAGCCATGCAGGACATACTCCTTCCAATCGGTTACTGAGTTAACAAGCGTGTGACTCTCAGCTCTCTAAACACACTGCACATTTCCTGTGCAATACTGTAGCCAGCCGGTTTACATGCATGACTCACATCTTCAGTTTATCCACACACTGCACATTTCCTGTACTGCACACAGTCTGCCTACAGGCAGGTGACTCTCACCTCTCCAGTCTATACACACACTGCACATTTCCGAAGGGATATCAATTTTCCCATGCACTCGGGCACGACGGTGCCCACCAATCACAGTCACTGGTCTATGTTGCAACTTTGTATGTGAGAGTCTCAACATGGGGTCCATAACCTGTAATCTGATTGGTTTCCCAGCAGGCAGCAGCAGCCAATCAGCAGAAGGGACAGGTCTCTCGGCACCCATTCAAACTCCAGTGGCAGAACCTGTCATGGCAACTGCTGGTCTGGAGGCAGCTCAGGGAACTGTTGTCATGGCAACTGCTGGTCTGGAGGAAGCTCAGGAAACTGTTGTCATGGCAACTGCTGGTCTGTAGGCATACTCAGGGAACTGTTGTTATGGCAACTGCTGGTCTGTGGGCATACTCAGGGAACTGTTGTTATGGCAACTGCTGGTCTGTAGGCATACTCAGGGAACTGTTGTCATGGCAACTGCTGGTCTGTGGGCATACTCAGGGAACTGTTGTTATGGCAACTGCTGGTCTGTGGGCATACTCAGGGAACTGTTGTCATGGCAACTGCTGGTCTGCGGGCATGGAGCCATTGCCTTGGTAACCGCTGGTCTGCAGGTAGCTCAGGGGCTGCTGGCTGAGACACTTTCACTCTGGCCGCTTCCATCATGACACAGTTATCACACCATTATCACAGAGTTATCACACCATTATCACAGAGTTATCACAGAGTTATCACACAGTAAATATCACTCAGTTATCACACAGTTATCACACAGTTATCACACAGTTATGTGACTCCATGGCTAGGGAATCAGACTTCTGGCCACCTGCACAGCTGGGTCTGATGCCAAACTGCTGATCTACTATCACAAAGTAAAAAATTTAAAAAATTACTACTAATTATATAAGATTAATAGTAGAAATAGGGGCCACTAGAAAGCTGCATGTCTGTACATCATGGAGGACCTCAAGGTCATGCCACACTTCTGGCCGCCTGTGCTGCTCAGGTCCGATATCAAGCAGCCGAAACTGCTGCACAAAGTGATGCTCCAAACTGCTGCACAAAGTGATGCTCCAAACTGCTGCACAAAGTGATGCTCCAAACTGCTGCACAAAGTGATGCTCCAAACGGTTCCCTCATAACGGGGATCTGGTGAGCAATAAATCACCTCCCACCCGCCAGTGGTGACCTTCTATCTCTCCATCTGATGACGGAAATGACAAGGAATAATGGAAATGCTTGCTACAGTCCGGGGCAATACTCTGGATATCTCCGTGTAGGCAAGGACACATCAATTGGTAGGAGTCAATTTCAGTGCCAGAGATCGAAGGATTTATCTGATATTTGTCATCTTGCTCTGACTGCTGTCAAAGAAAACTGCACTGGGCAATTTGAGATGGGAATAAACCATGAGCCACAAGCAGGTTGGGGAGAAGTCTTTACAGTCATGATGTACTCCCAAACTTCTGTCTGAAATCTTATAATGTGTGTTTCCCCTCAAACTCCGCTTTCATGTTGATCATTGTTTCTATTTAATGCGAGAGTCATTCAATGAAAATGTTGTGGCCTAATAAAGATTTACTAGTAGGGCTCAGCCTGGATTAGAACCCCTGACCTGCTGGTTCATAAGTGAAGTTGGTAACCGCTACAGCACATCATGCTACAACCAACGCTACACCACATCATGCTACAACCAACACACTCTCAGTGTCACTTGTACCACTTTTACACTCTGCTGTTCTTTTCTACAGCATATGATAAAATCAGCAAAGCCAGCCATGGTTGTTACTGGTAGGCGGGCAGAACATGCTATCAGCCTGCACCAGCCGCCAGCCAAGCCCCAAATGGGGCCATTGTCAAGTGTGAGCAATAGTTTTCCTACGTAACAACAAATGGGACAATACGATGTGGGACATGACGGTCTGACCTGGCAGAAGGGTTGGCACCAATGCAGCGCATGGGGGATTTAGGGCACAGGTCTGAGGTATTGTATAAAAGAGTTTTCAGTTTTTGTATGTTTGAACATTTTCATCGCTAGTTAAAGACTTGTGCGAGCATTTTTCATTGGTCCTGAAGGCAGCAGTCCAGGCCCCACTGGCACAGTTATAACTTGATATAAGAGGTTGCATTTGACATTTTGTATGGGGACATTAAACCAGTGGTCCTGTGTATGAGGGATCTTTAGTCCTTAAGAACCAAGCCTGTCATGTAATAAACAAAGCTATTGGAAAGAACAGGAGTGACCCTGTGTGTTTGGGCCTGATACAAAGAGCTGCATTGCAACAGTCGTAAGAAACATGTAAAGGCATTTCTACCTGTATGGCCTCATGATAGACAAGTTTCTCTATCTATTTCTACTCTCTATCCAATTATGTAGCTGCCAGCGTCGCCGCTTTGGCCCATTACAACATAACCAAGACATCAATATGGACCAAACACAATCTCATGCAACCTAGCGTCAGTATGGACCAAATGCAATCACATATCTGAACTGCAGCAAACCTGAATCTGCACAGGAGTCAAACAGTGCCTGTACAGCACACCTGAATCTGCACAGGAGTCAAACAGTGCCAGTGCGGCACACCTGAATCTGAAAAGGTGTCAAACAGTGCCTGTACGGCACACCTGAATCTGATCAGGAGTCAAACAGTGCCTGTACGGCACACCTGAATCTGAAGAGGAGTCAAACAGTGCCTGTACGGCACACCTGAATCTGACTCTGATTTTAGATGAGTCTCGGGTTTTTCATCTCTTCTTTCCCCACTGATAGGTCATGGGTCATTGGCTGTCAGGCTGCAGGTCAAAAGGTCACGAGTATAAGCCTAGAATATTGCAGTATGGGGGGGGGGGGGGACACCGACCTGTCAATCAGACCATACCATTCAAACAAAGGGGGCATTTTAATGTTTTATGCATGGCGTTGAGAGGTACAATGGGGCTATAATTTCAAGTTTTTTTTCATATTAACACTTGTAACTTACTTAACGAATTTATAGAAAATAACCTAGCAGACATTTGACAGAATTTAAAAAACTTGGAGTAACATTTTGAATGAAACCACAGCTGTTTCAAAATAATGTACTGTATAACAAAAACAAAGCAGAGCTGACAAAATTACTTCATCCCTCAATTATGACTGTTTATTGGCAATTTTCAACTTTCCAGATCATCACCTGAGCAGAGGTACGGAGCAATCTTTCTGAGTCATCAACTTCTTCCCGAGGTGTGTGTCAGAAAGTAGCTGGGAATCACACACCCCTCCTGTCGAGGTGTGTGTCAGAAAGTAGCTGGGAATCACACACCCCTCCTGCCAAGGTGTGTGTCAGAAAGTAGCTGGGAATCACACACCCCTCCTGCCGAGGTGTGTGTCAGACAGTAGCCAGGAATCACACACCCTTCCTGCCGAGGTGTGTGTCAGAAAGTACCCGGGAATCACACACCCTTCCTGCCGAGGTGTGTGTCAGGAAGTACCCGGGAATCACACACCCCTCCTGCCGAGGTGTGTGTCAGAGAGTACCCGGGAATCACACACCCCTCCTGCCGAGGTGTGTGTCAGAAAGTAGCCAGGAATCACACACCCCTCCTGCCGAGGTGTGTGTCAGAAAGTAGCACGGAATCACACCCCCCTCCTGCCGAGGTGTGTGTCAGAAAGTAGCTGGGAATCACACACCCTTCCTGCCGAGGTGTGTGTCAGAAAGTAGCTGGGAATCACACACCCTTCCTGCCGAGGTGTGTGTCAGAAAGTACCCGGGAATCACACACCCTTCCTGCCAAGGTGTGTGTCAGAAAGTAGCCGGGAATCACACACCCTTCCTGCCGAGGTGTGTGTCAGAAAGTAGCACGGAATCACACACCCTTCCTGCCGAGGTGTGTGTCAGAAAGTAGCCAGAATCACACACCCTTCCTGCCGAGGTGTGTGTCAGAAAGTAGCTGGGAATCACACACCCTTCCTGCCGAGGTGTGTCAGAAAGTAGCCGGGAATCACACACCCCTCCTGCCGAGGTGTGTGTCAGAAAGTAGCTGGGAATCACACACCCTTCCTGCCGAGGTGTGTGTCAGAAAGTAGCACGGAATCACACACCCTTCCTGCCGAGGTGTGTGTCAGAAAGTTGCCAGGAATCACACACCCTTCCTGCCGAGGTGTGTGTCAGAAAGTACCCGGGAATCACACACCCTTCCTGCCGAGGTGTGTGTCAGAAAGTACCCGGGAATCACACACCCCTCCTGCCGAGGTGTGTGTCAGAAAGTACCCGGGAATCACACACCCTTCCTGCCGAGGTGTGTGTCAGAAAGTAGCAGGGAATCACACACCCCTCCTACCGAGGTGTGTGTCAGAAAGTACCCGGGAATCACACACCCCTCCTGCCGAGGTGTGTGTCAGAAAGTAGCCGGGAATCACACACCCTTCCTGCCGAGGTGTGTGTCAGAAAGTACCCGGGAATCACACACCCTTCCTGCCGAGGTGTGTGTCAGAAAGTACCCGGGAATCACACACCCTTCCTGCCGAGGTGTGTGTCAGAAAGTACCCGGGAATCACACACCCCTCCTGCCGAGGTGTGTGTCAGAAAGTACCCGGGAATCACACACCCCTCCTGCCGAGGTGTGTGTCAGAGAGTACCCGGGAATCACACACCCCTCCTGCCGAGGTGTGTGTTAGAAAGTAGCACGGAATCACACACCCCTCCTGTTACCAAAATTGCTTTCAAAGAAGAAATCATGCCCTGGTCGATACTTGGCAGCGCGGCTGGACACAGTTCCACAGCAGCCTGTTTGTGACGCAGCATCGGACAGCTTTAGGGCAACTCTGATTCAATATTGGGCTTTCAGAACAACGAAAATAATGTTTCACTGGAATATCCACAAAAATAATGTTTCACTGGAATATCCACAAAAATAATGTTTCACAGGAATATCCACAAAAATAATGTTTCACAGGAATATCCACAAAAATAATGCTTCACTGGAATATCCACAAAAATAATGCTTTACTGGAATATCCACAAAAATAATGTTTCACAGGAATATCCACAAAAATAATGCTTCACTGGAATATCCACAAAAATAATGCTTCACTGGAATATCCACAAAAATAATGCTTCACTGGAATATCCACAAAAATAATATTTCACAGGAATATCCACAAAAATAATATTTCACAGAAATATCCACAAAAATAATATTTCACAGGAATATCCACAAAAATAATGCTTCACTGGAATATCCACAAAAATAATGCTTCACTGGAAACAAGGAAACAGAGTGTGAGGAGAAGCCTGCACCTCTTGATTAGGGTTTAATAGTAACTTCCAACACAAACAGATGGACTTCCACTGACTACATGTATCTCCAGTCTCTGATAAGGAATGAGCGAGCCAGTCAGCCAAGTTGATGCAGGCAGTGCCTACTGCAGAGGCAGCGATATTGGCCACGATGGCGGGTATCTCGTAAGGACCCAATTTCAAACGGGCCTGCAGATATCAGATTGTTGTCAGTAGGTGTTACTGTCAGCCAGGGCAGGGGAGAATGCAGAGCAACAGTTTAGAAATATGATGGGACAAACTTATCTTAAATGCAGTGGAAACTTCAGATTGGTTCATCATATCTCTGTTGATGTCAATGATTGTTCTAGTTTTACACATCACCGAACAGCTTGTCTATTACCCTTGTTAGTTTGATAGTACTTTAGAACGAACACCAGTGGTATTGTGAGAGGGTCACAGGAAAGGTTTTAACCTGGGCCAGAATGTCATGGCTTCAGGAAAGTAAGTTAAGATTATGTAATGTAAAAGTGTTTCTGAATAAAAGGTATAAAATACCACGTAATTCAAATTGACGGCACCTGGCTTTAAGAAAATAATTAAAGTAGGAATTTACAAGATACATGTAGATTTAGTGATATCACAGCTTATATATTTTCTCTTTTGTACATAATGGATTTAGAGGTAGCCAATGATACTAATTTATTTCTCCCACCATTAACTAGCATATCACTATATTGAGTGATATTGACCCATAATAATATTAGTACAGGCTTCCATGTAAGTGTATGGTACTGCATTTAGCCCTTATTGGCGAGAACAAGAAATACAGAAAGATCAATATACCACATCACACAGAACTGATATTGCGACATGCTGCAAGTCAAGTTCCTTGACTAGTTAGTCATTTAGCCGGCTACTTCAGCATTCTTCTCATGGCGTTTATTGGTGTCTTGGTCCCATCTGGACAGGAGCCTCCCAATGACAGTAAAGCCGGCTGACTTATTTCATGGCTTTACTACAAGGGAATGCCATCAGCCGCGCGCCCATTACTACAGCAAAATTAAGTCTAACTATCCGGGAGGTTCACCCACCCTCCATTAAACCACACAAACTCTGCACCGCTCAAGAAAAGTCCCATTTCTCCCGTAATTGGACGTTTTCCTGGAGGAAATTGAAAACGGGGAAACAAGAGATGTAACTATAATGGCTGCCATTCCGGCCTCGTCATAAAGTATGTCGATATTTGCTTTCAGACGCCTGCAATTACGCCAGCCCGGAGTCAGACGGGATGGGTTTGGGTAATCGCCGGACGTTCAGGCAGAGCTGAATATGCATCAAACAAACTTGACAAAATTGCTGCCATCCCATCAAACAGAGAATAACGCAATATAGATGTGTTGATGGAAATCCAACAGAAACCATCACTGCTCTCTGGAAGGTGGGTACATCATGACCGAGGCATTAGATGCTGGCACTTGATATGGCCTAAACCAAGGCTCGAAATACTTTTGTTTCTATATATTTATCTTACAATACTGGATATATTTGCCTTACAATAATGGATATATTTGCCTTACAATACTGGATATATTAGTGCCTTACAATAATGGATATATTTGCCTTACAATACTGGATATATTTGCCTTACAATAATGGATATATTTGCCTTACAATACTGGATATATTTGCCTTACAATAATGGATATATTTGCCTTACAATAGTGGATATATTTGCCTGACAATAATGGATATATTTGCCTTACAATAATGGATATATTTGCCTTACAATACTGTTTGTGGAATCCTTTGTATGGCAATGTTGCCTTTTTTCTGGAATCTCACAAATTTTTCCACAACTTTGTTGCGCTACTATATAAGCCATAACATGACGTCAGAGTATAGTAATTTTAGCAGTAACGAACGCCGACAAGGAATCAATTCTGGGCCTCTGCCAAGACTTACTTCAGATGGACGTGAGGGAGAATTCCTGAGATGCAGAAATCATTGATAAACTTGGGTCTTATCCAACATGCAAATAGAGACAACAACACGAGAGACAAGATCTGAAACTATACAGACACTGCAGTAATACAATTTACTTATGCACAGTAAGTGTATATAGAATACAACACGGTGTATTCCATATCACCCGAGGTACCAGCCTGACCGCGAGAAGGATCGCCCGACGCCCGACCCGCAGGTGGGCTGGCACCGAGGGTGATGCGGAATACACTGTGTTGTATTTTATTTATGTCATACCCACCTGAGAAAACAAATATTTCAATGCGAAATGCACCAGAAGTTGAGAAAATGTCGTGTCCTCGAACAAAAGATTGTAACAACAACAATTCTGAAACCTGTATTCAAATTTTAACCGTGCCATATTCCTGTCTTTCCAGTTGCGAGTTTCCCCTGTACACACAAAAAGAAAACACACACACACAATCGGGCGTGCACCCACTACCATCACCTAACCTATCCATACAACACATTTCATGTCTTTCTGAAGTTGCGAGTTTCCCCTGTACACCCCAAACGACCCAATCCCCCCCCCCCCACACACACACACACAATCCGGCGTGCACCTTGCATCACATGGATCTCTATTAAGGGTTGGAGACCCAGGGGAACGTGGGTGAGAGGCCCTAGGGAACGCGGGCGAGAGACCGCTGAGAACGCAGCAGCTTCCAGCAGTGCTGAATAAGACAAAGCGTCATGAATCATTAGGTGTGCAATGGGGGCTGCGATTGGCTAGGCTTGACACAACGGTTTCCCTCCCGACCCAGTGCAATTACTTCTCATGCTGCAGTATGCTCCGCTAAACATTCTTATCAGTTTCCAATTCTTTTCAACTTTTTAGAGGGTACGGGAGAGACCATTTAGGACTGGGGGAGGGGAGGGTCCTTTTAACTTTAAACTTTTAATCTAAACTTATAGTCTTAGTTTGTTCTCTCTTTCCAGGACACAGATTTCATCATATTTTGATATGGTGCCAGTCATCAAAACTACCTTACCAGCAACTTACACGCATACGTAATTAGGCTCTTATCAATGCTACAGTAATAACGAGTTATTCAAGTCTACTGACACAAAAGGCAGATGAACGTCCATCACAGCTTTAGATGATCGGAAGTACATTAGATCAACATGCAACCAAATCTCTTCTGATCACAACTCATACATTTTCATACAATAACATATAAGCTTATACTTTCAGCATACAAAAACAACTAAAAATGATTTTCTTTTCATTTTGAAGTGTTACAATACTAACCAGTATTTCAGGACCAAGGGGAGACCCTACTCCACTGAACAGCAACAGTAACAACATTATTGGCACAAACTCTCCACTGAACAGCAACAGTAACAACATTATTGGCACAAACTCTCCACTGAACAGCAACAGTAACAACACTATTGGCACAAACTCTCCACTGAACAGCAACAGTAACAACACTATTGGCACAAACTCTCCACTGAACAGCAACAGTAACAACACTATTGGCACAAACTCTCCACTGAACAGCAACAGTAACAACACTATTGGCACAAACTCTCCACTGAACAGCAACAACATTATTAGCACAAACTCTCCACTGAACATCAACAGTAACAACACTATTGGCACAAACTCTCCACTGAACAGCAACAGTAAAAACGTTATTGGCACAAACTCTCCACTGAACATCAACAGTAACAACACTATTGGCACAAACTCTCCACTGAACAGCAACAGTAAAAACGTTATTGGCACAAACTCTCCACTGAACAGTAACAACACTATTGGCACAAACTCTCCACTGAACAGCAACAGTAACAACACTATTGGCACAAACTCTCCACTGAACAGCAACAGTAACAACACTATTGGCACAAACTCTCCACTGAACAGCAACAGTAAAAACGTTATTAGCTCTCCATTGAACAGCACTCTAACAACATTAGCACAAACTGAAGGGGATGGATGGCCTAATATGCCAATAACAACACAGACACAAATTAAACTCCCCTGTTTGACTCCTCTCCCAGGCATATCACAACAGTCCGCCAGTGGGCCGTAATTACCAACCTCCCTGCTACGTCCTTGACAGTCAGTGGGGTTAAA
>NC_049992.1:1773411-1785588 GCF_000003815.2 Branchiostoma floridae | reverse complement strand
TCCCTGTGCCAGTTGTTTTAGGTTGGATAGATCATTATCCCATGTGCCAGTTGTTTTAGGTTGGATAGATCATTATCCCATGTGCCAGTTGTTTTAGGCTGGATAGATCATTATCCCATGTGCCAGTTGTTTTAGTTTGGATAGATCATTATCCCATGTGCCAGTTGTTTTAGGTTGGATAGATCATTATTAGAAAATGTAGAGTTAAAAGTTGGCACTTTGTTAACATCACATGTAAATTGTAGGATTTTGTGGTCAGTTTTAAGGGTCATATCACCATTTTTCATTGTGCAGACATTGATAAGACATTGTTGAACAAGCAAATGATACCAAAACACCACTACAGTAGTTAAAAATTAGTGTAGTGGCCCTTATTTTAGCGTAGTGGTCACAAATTTTAGCGTAGGGGCCCACTACGCTAAAATGCACTGGCTAGAACCCTGGGCAGACACTCTTATAAAACAACCTCCCGATGTCTTCCTGCCCACAAGTCTGAAGAGTTCCCATATGAAGGGTTTCCCATACGTGTGCAGAGAATGAGTTGATGATGGAGTATATCACACAGCCCCATACTGCGCTGCACAGTCCACATAAGATGCACTCTAGAACTTATTTACCCCTGAAACGTACGACGTTGGTGCAGGGTCATCATTCCTCCATATTGACTGATTGAGCTTACTTAGGGCGCGTCGCCCAGAACATTAGCTGTGCAGGTTTGGACTCTATCAGTCGATTTAACCAGGATTATCACCCCCCAGTTTAGCCGTGGTACGGCCCGCCTTCAGTTGATTTAACCAGGATTATCACCCCCCAGTTTTGCCGTGGTACGGCCCGCCTTCAGTCGATTTAACCAGGATTATCACCCCCCAGTTTAGCCGTGGTACGGCCCGCCTTCAGTTGATTTAACCAGGATTATCACCCCCCCAGTTTAGCCGTGGTACGGCCCGCCTTCAGTTGATTTAACCAGGAATAACTACCCCCCAGTTTAGCCGTGGTACGGCCCGCCTTCAGTTGATCTAACCAGGATTATCACCCCCCAGTTAAGCCGTGGTACGGCCCACCTTCAGTTGATTTAACCAGGATTATCACCCCCCAGTTTAGCCGTGGTACGGCCCACCTTCAGTTGATTTAACCAGGATTATCACCCCCCAGTTTAGCCGTGGTACGGCCCGCCTTCAGTCGATTTAACCAGGATGATCACCCCCCAGTTTAGCCGTGGTACGGCCCGCCTTCAGTTGATTTAACCAGGATTATCACCCCCCAGGTTAGCCGTGGTACGGCCCACCTTCAGTTGATTTAACCAGGATTATCACCCCCCAGTTTAGCCGTGGTACGGCCCGCCTTCAGTTGATTTAACCAGGATTATCACCCCCCAGTTTAGCCGTGGTACGGCCCGCCTTCAGCCGGATTTATCCCCCCCCCCCCTAGACATACAGCATGAAAATCACGCCCTTCTTGCATGAGGAGGGTAATAATGAAAATCACGCCCTTCTTGCATGAGGAGGGTAATAATGAACGTGAATGATCACAGGCAGCACCACAGAGACTTTCACTCCCAGAAAGTTGCTGGAGCCACATTTCCACTTCAAAGAGAGCCCTTTGGGGAGGCAGGGTGAACATGTCGACTGGGTTGTTCAGTTCTGCAGAAATTAATAAGGATTATGCAGACATTTCAGATAAAGCATCATCCGAACCAGCCATTCACACTAGACCCTGAGATGGACACAATGATTACAGAGTAATGACTGGTCTGGGTGAGCGATACACCTTACTTTACACTGTGGATTACAGGCATTACAGCAAGTCTATACCAGTCATTACAACCATGGTACAGGCATGATCATGGTGGAGTTAACCTGCATGTGAGCTATAACCCTTATTTGCTGTTCAAACGGCGGCCACTGGGCCACATGAATGTGTGCCTTTGATCATACAGCAGCTTCTGAGGGTGCCAAGCAGGCCCTCATCATTTGCAATTACAAGTCATTCTGCAGAACGGAATCATGGCACAAAGGAGAGGCTTTGGGAACCTTTCAACAATATTGACTGTTCTTTGGTTGGGTCTTATATAACAGCCCGGGGCAAAGGTATGTATTAAAAGTGCCAAAATAGATCAGGGCAAACACATCAACTTTAACATTACAAGAACACAATGAGCTTCCCTTCAACCTTCACAGAACAACTAAGAAACTTTCCCATTGAAAGTTGATAGCATGTTCACCAACCTCATTGCAGTGACTCCAAAGTTTGTACAGTTGGGCAGAGAAAAACTGAACTGGTGAATGGAGAAATTCAGCAGCCTACAGATTTGTACTAACATCAGCTCCTGTAGCTGATATCATGACAGATACCTGAAGTTTCTATTTTCTTATCAAGATCAGTGGCTAGTTAGCATCTCTCAGCAAGGCAAATAGAAATCTGATGTAGATTAAAACTACACAATGATTAACAGAAGACATTTAGTCTTGTTCATTTTGTCCATCAAAAATAACTATCTTCATGGACCAGCAGTCTGGTTAAGCATGTGATTTAGCAGGTGATGATGGACAGGTTTCCCCAGAAGATATGGAGAGTTTCATGTTGTAATAATGAAAAGCTGAACTCCTGGAGCAGAACAGAGTTGATGAAACTGGCAGCAGACATACGGCAATATCTGTCGCCACTGGTATTAACTCGACTCTCTGCAATTTACTAAGTCTCCGCTTCCATCCAATTTATCAGTTCTGCAATTAGAACGTCCTGATGAGGGCTTGTGAAATATGACACTAGTCAGGAACTTACCGAGGTGAAATCTAACACTAGTGAGGAACTTACTGAGGTGAAATATGACACTAGTGAGAAACTTACTGAGGTGAAATACATGTATGACACTAGTCAGGAACTTACTGGGGTGAAATATGACACTAGTCAGGAACTTACCGAGGTGAAATATGACACTAGTAAAGAACTTGCTGGGGTGAAATCTGAAACTGGTCAGGAAACTATTGAGGAAACTACCGAGTTCCAGGTGCCCAAGGAAGAACAGTAATCCTTACAGTTTCCTCCATTGTTAATTTATATCCTAAACACTTCATGTCCATTAAGTCCCACTAAACATTTTCTATTGTCCTTTAAGCAAAAGACTCAAACTTGCTTTCTGCATGCTTCTGTCTGAACTAAGCAGGCAGCAAGACAGGAGACTTTGCTAAAAGCTTCCAAAGACAGTTTACAGGATTTTCACAGTTGTGAAAGTATCCATACTGACTGCAGCAGCTAATATATGAATGATGGGTTCTTGTCCACACTTGAGGCTTATACCTGGAGCTCCCTTATACAAGGGGCCACCGGCTTTATGTCACCCCCCTCCCTTATACAAGGGGCCACCAGCTTTATGTCACCCCCCTCCCTTATACAAGGGGCTACCGACTTCATGTCACCCCCCTCCCTTATACAAGGGGCCACCGGCTTTATGTCACCCCCCTCCCCTATACAAGGGGCCACCGGATTTATGTCACCCTCCTCCCTTATAAAAGGGGCCACCGGCTTTATGTCACCCCCCTCCCTTATACAAGGGGCCACCGGCCTTATGTCACCCCCCCTCCCTTATACAAGGGGCCACCGGCCTTATGTCACCCCCACCCCCCGCCCTTATACAGGGGGCCACCAGCTTTATGTGACCATCCAAGCCCCCCTATAAAACACCCGGTAACAACGACCCTCCAAGCAGCCTTGAGAAATGGAACAACTAAAACTAAGAAACTCGTGTCATCAGGAAAAATAGTCTAATGAAGCAAACAAAAAACAAAAAAAATATTGATGTTGTATAAATAAATATGACAATTTCCTTTTACAAGCATCAGAGTGCAAAAGCATTACTTTCCTTTCATTCTTCCATCCCCCTTCAGGCATCAATTTCCAATAAACTTTATCATCCAAACAGGCCTTACACACCGATACCCACTATACAAGCTGGCAGCAGGAGATTTAATATAGGTGGAAATAAGCGGTAACGAAATTCATAGTCACAGCGCAGAGTGCCATACCATCAGCATGCGGGCGCCTTTGGATATTCCATATGATGTGATAATAATCCAGCACTTATTCCTGGTGGATATTCCATATGATGTGATAATAATCCAGCACTTATTCCTGGTGGACTCAGACTGAGACTTCCAGGCTCCTGAGTCCTACATGTAGGAGGCAGTCTGATTGGACTACTCTCACGTCCCAAATAAACGTGCTGGGACGTGTATTTTTTCAGCAGTAAAATCCACCCGGTATGTTCTTATTTAGGACGGTAAGTTAAACCTTTTTTTAAATTGGGGCTTTACTAACCAGGGACACACAAATATTGAAAGTTGGGGTTTATCTGCCCATATTACTGCGGTATTTTTGCTCAAAATTCACTATTTTTTAATGCTTATCATGAGTCATAGAAGGCAGTATAGTTGGACTAACAGCCTCTGGTGGGACTGACTATGAAAATCTCCAAAGCTCACACGTTTGTTTGTTTGTTTGTTTCGATCTCCATTAGACTTTACAATTCCAAAATCTATTCCCCACCAGCTCCAATAATAGTTCCCACCTCCCCGGCACCATCAGTGCACACAGTCAGACCTGCTTCTCTAATTAAGGAATTGATAAACACAGAAGCCTTTAATTAACTTCTAACCACGGGCATCGATAACTGTCTGGGGCCTGTCAGCAACATGTCGTAACATGTAGGGCACGGCCTGTAACGTTACCTGGTAAATTAAGAGAATAAACATTTATATATACACCTACTTCATACTGACATCTATGTATAAAACCTAGGGCTGTGTACCTAAACAAATTTCAGGTACAGGTACAGGTACAGGGCTTTAGGTACAGGTCTGGACCTGCACCTGTACCTAAAAAAGTTTAACCAAGTATATGTAAGTTAAACATGTAGCTAACTGTCTTTTCTAGTGATGAATTGTCATCTTTGTATTTGGAATTACATATTTGAGTCTCAAAACAATTTCTTCTGGAAATTTTCTTAAGTTTCAACTGCAAGATTATCACCATTGTCATTGTTTATTCGGGATTTACTTGTCCAGCAGTCTTAAAAAGTAGTGTTTAATAGTGATTTAGTTTGTTTAGGTACAGGTACAGGTACACAGATGTTTAGGTCCGGACCTGTACCTAAACAATTTTTTAGGTACGATACAGGTACGGGTATTTAGGTACACAGCCCTAATAAAACCCAGTTCATGGACCAGTGCAGGTTAGGTGCAGGTAGACACCAGAAATACCTGCACAGCTCCAGTTTTACCTGCGCTAACCTGCATACAGAAGGCAATACACTGGTGTGGTATTATAAGTTATGCTGCACACCAACCCAGCACCCCCATGTACTAATCTTCAGCACTCTAACTCTCCACACAAATCAGTATTACAGCTGCACAACAACCCTGCACACCCACGTGCCAAACTTCAACACTCTAACTCACCCACGTGCCAAACTTCAGCACTCTAACTGTCCACACAAATCAATATTACAGCATCTTCACTAGAGTGGTGCTGCTAGAAATGCCATCTTCTTAAAAGCAAGAAGATCTGACAGCTTCCGTGTAGAAACTGTTACCCGATATACCCACTGGCTCCAGACCGGCACTTTGAGATGTTCTACCGACACCTTCCGATGAAATCATGAATAAACCAAGACGGCAGGCATGTCACAATCACAAGTAGTTCTCAAGGAAACTTGTAGAAGCAAAGTTTAGGTGAAACATTCAGGCAACTAGTTACAAACAAACCTTCCTCCATTCGTTGTGAAGTTGTGGAGCGAATTGTGACCATCGACACAGACAGAAGTTCAGTTGTATGCCTCCCACCAACACCAGTACTGTACGTAATACCTTTATCCTATTGGGTATAACCTCCAACCCAGTTGCTGTGGACCCACACTGGTGTGTAACCCCAACAGTGCTGTGTGTATGTCAGCATCCTCTCATGTACATGTACAATCTCCAAGCTAGTTGCTGTAAACACACACTGGTGTGTAACTATAGAGTTGTCTACAGATTTCTGACATACCTTTAACATGTGCCTTTGTTCTCTGTCTCTTAAGGGTTCATCAGTCCTTCCGTAGTGTTACCTCCACATGGTCGGTCCTTAGGGCGTCTTCTCTACACACAACTTTCACTTTCTGATGACCTTCACTTAAAGGTGTGTCTTCAGATATCTGCAGAATAAGGAAATAAAGGATAAATGAAACAATTGTAACAAGTTGACATTTCATGATAGCAATATTACCTGCAAGTATGGCTTGTGAAAACATTTTGCAAGTAAAATTTGTGTGCTGAGTAACTTTAGACTGTTGGGGGCAAACCATGAACCACCTGATGTGCCATCAAAAACAAACCTACTATGAAGACAAGTTTTTAACCCAACAATCTTCCACCGAGCCCGAAAGCTCGACCCAACTCCCAACAAGCCCTGATTTACATCTTGTCTGCTTTGTATGCTGCAAATTATCAGGTTATACATTCTTAAGGAATCCAATTACAAGGCGCTGACATCCGGGGGGAGACCCGATAAAGGAAAATGTCGCCTCTCCGCAAAACGCAATTTATATTCACTATCCATCAACGGTAAAGAGGATGATATTTCTGTGATGGGATGTAGGGATTGTTCAGAAGAATTAATCCGCTTTCGGGGCCAACGTTCAAAATTAGTCTTCTTCATCTCCTGTCATGGAGAATCTTATGGCTACGCTAATCTATTTCCTACTTCTCAGAATCACTGCTTCATTTATCTTTGATTTGACACAAAAACATTAAAAACATCACAATGAATCATTCACGGTGAACAAGCAAAATGGCTTGATTATGGCACCAACAGTTGAAAAAATATTGTTAAGTTGAGTGGTACCATTTTCTGTATCTGCATAAACTTGGTTTATTTTCCATCTATCAATGATTGCAAATAAGTAATGTAATATCACCCAGCACAGGAAGCTGACTTCGTGGCTCCTGTGGTAGCAAATGTGTCCATCATGTCAGTGCAGCATGTCCTTTTTTCAATTTTTCATTTTCATTTTCCCTGCTAAATCATTTGTCTGCACAAACCCAGAACCAGGGAATAAAACAGCCATGCCCCGCACCCCCCCCCCCCCCAAACATCACCCCCATCCAAGCTAACTCCTGTAATTAGATCAGCAGGCAGTTATAAAGCGATTTATGGGAGAGGTAATTTCTCTTCACAGGCTTAGCGTCGCACCACAATAGCATTAAGCACCTGTTGACGGCAAAGTTATTACCCCGTCTTTCATCCTTAAACCCCCACTCAACAAAACGGCCCGATTTAATTATAGATACACAGGAGGAGACAAAGTAATTAAGCCACAAAACATGAGAAAATTAGGCCGGTAATTAACGAGAAGAGACGGGTGATATGATTTAATATGAAGGTACGAATGTATCATTTTTCAGGGTTTTCAAGGACAGACAGACAGAGATGCATCCATGGACGATGCTTGGGAGATCCCTCACAGATGTGCTCGGGAATGGCAGTATTATATTAAGTAAGGCATTTATCAAGACAACTTTTCAACCTCCTGAAAATTGTTTTTCATAGCACATCTTTATCTATTCACTGACTGGGATAAACAATGATTACAATATATTCATCATGTACTGCTATCATCATCGTCATCATCATATACTAGCGGGAGTGCTGGAAACACTGTCAAAACTTGCCAGTTTTATGTGTGAAAGTGCTACCTTAACACAAAACTTGTGAAGTGCTACCTTAACACAAAACTTGTGAAGTGCTACCTTAACACAAAACTTGTGAAAGTGCTACCTTAACACAAGACTTGCCTGTGTTCTGTGTGAAAGTGCTACCTTAACACAAAACAAACATTCCTGTAACTTTATACTGTAGAAAGAATCAATGACTGATACTTTAAATCTCATTAATCTTTAAGGCTCCGTAACAGCTGGGCCGTGGATTTAAGGATGTATCACAAGGAAATCTGGAGGAGTCAGCAAGACCCAAACAAGCGACTACATTTCAGTTCAGCAACATCCCGAGAAACCAGACTGCTGTACCAACAGTCTAAGGAAATAGTTACCAATGAATTTTTCCTATTTACTTTAGTATAACATTCAGCCTGTTAGCAACAAATTTGTCATGGTGTAAGCAGCAGGGAAGAAGGGCTGAAGCTTAAAGCATTAGATTTAACTTGTCACATCCCAACACTACTTTCATCTTAAATTCTTTGAACATTTAAGGACTGGATAGCATCTTGGTCCAATACAAATTCAGTACTTATTGTTAACAATTTGAGAGAGATTGAGGGCAAAAGATGCCATGTTAATATCAGGTCTTGCAACCACCTTGCATACAATCACCACCAAACAGTGCTCATATGCCATTAACTTGCAAATTATGTTTAGGTGATAGACTGAACCCAGGCCACCCAGAGTACCCTTCAACAAAATGCAAGTCTCCAACCACATGCTGCTGTACTTTTTTTGTAGAGAAACTTTACCACACATCACCATCTACACGGTTTGACAACACTGATCCCTGACTGTCCCTGGGTTACAGCTTCAATGGACCTCGCTCTCACTGAAAAACAACTAGTCAAACCACGAGATCCACAATTTGCAGAAGCAGAGACTGAAGACCAACTTGCTGCTGAGATATTAGAATTGCACACATCGAGCAGTGCTTGTGTCATCAGCACCTACTACTGAAGTTCTGACAAGGCTGATCCCTGACTTTCCCTGGGTTACAGCTTCAATGGACCTCGTTCTCACTGAAAATCAACTTAAGTCAAACCACGAGAGCTTGAGACTGAGGGTGAACTTGCTGCTGTAGATATTAGATGCACACGTGAACAGTGTTTGTGTCATCACCTGGTAACCTACTACTGAAGTTCTGACAAGGCTGATCCCTGGACGTTCCACTGTTACTTACAGCTTTAATGAACCTCGCACTGAAAACCAGCTTGTCATCAGGAGAGTTTGGCACCTCACCCGACCTCTCTAGTGTGGGTTCTTCTGAAGGGCAGTGATGTCAGCGATGATCGAGACTGGCGAGAGTTCGATCAAACCGTGCCTCTTTACGAACCTTTGTGCCGCGCTGAGTTTATCTCTCCCATCTCTGCAGATAAGTAGATTAAAGCCGTTCAGCAAACCTGCCTTGAAAGGGGTTCCGCCGGCCGGCCGGGCTAAAAGCTTGCCGACTAAATAGACTATTGGAGATTCGCACACAGATCAGTCATGGCTTGATTGAGATCAGACAAATATAGCAATGAGGCATGACCGGCACATGATGGGGGGGGGGGGTGTCTTTGGAGTAGTTGCTTATGGGGAAGACTTTTACATGCCTGCACCACAGTGTGGAAGCTTATGGGGGAAGACTTTTACTAAACAGAACTTTTACTGTACATGCATGGGTCTATGGTGTGGAGCTTACTGTACATGCATGGGACTATGGTGTGTTTACCGTAGCTAACGGGAAAGATTTATGTACCTGCATGGGACTATGGTATGGTGGCTTACTGTACAAAAATCAAGTAAAAATCGAATAACATTTTTTGACTGTCATTGTATGTAATATACAGAGCAGAAGACCACCATAAGCTCATTGTGAGCTTCTTGTCCCATGCTCAAAAAATGAATGCGAATAAAATAAAATAAAATACAATAACACTATAGAGCCAGTGTCCGCATGTCCTACATTAACAAAAGGCTAATATTTGCTAGCAAACGCTGTTTATTTCCCTCCCAACCCATTTGTAAAATGTCTGCTGACTTCCTGCATCTACTGCAGGGAGTACTGCTGTATGTTTGTTTATTCAAACTGCACCGAAATGTAGAACGATGAAAGAATTTATACATTATGAGAGAAACAAACATTTGCAACACATTTCAATCTAAAATCGAATGTCAGGAAAATTCCCATGTCAATGGAGCGTTGAGTGTTGTAATTTATCCATCATAATTTGTAGCGAGTCCACAGAGACGCCGTTTTCATCTGTAACCTGATTTATGGCGCCGCAGAAGACACAAAGTGCCGGCCACCCCGATGATTAAGGTCGATAAACGCTCCAATATTGAGTGATACCAAATCAGCCAGGATTTCCCCAGGGCCGGCTGCAATCAGGCTGGGAACCGCTCGCCTTTCCCGCCAGACATCAGGCTGGGAACCGCTCGCCTTTCCCGCCAGACATCAGGCTGGGAACCGCTCGCCTTTCCCGCCAGACATCAGGCTGGGAACCGCTCGCCTTTCCCGCCAGAAATCAGGCTGGGAACCGCTCGCCTTTCCCGCCAGAATCAGGCTAGGAACCGCTCGCCTTTCCCGCCAGACATCAGGCTGGGAACCGCTCGCCTTTCCCGCCAGAATCAGGCTGGGAACCGCTCGCCTTTCCCGCCAGAATCAGGCTGGGAACCGCTCGCCTTTCCCGCCAGACATCAGGCTGGGAACCGCTCGCCTTTCCCGCCAGAAATCGGGGCCAGAAACAAACACGGGAAGCACAATGTAACATGTAAAGCTTGGCTGGAGGAACGAATTTCAGAGTAGATCAAACGTGTACATCTCAATCCAAGCTGCAGTGTCTCAGATTTTTAACAAACAAGGCCAGACTGGAAGCTGAAAACATCTAGTGTGATGCTGAGGGGAAGTCTGTACCTTGGAACACACAGTTTCTGGAAGGGGACATGGTCAAGATCAAGTTTATTGCTCAGCCCATTGGTATATATGCTATTGTTGAATAATTACTTAGAAATGTACAAGAATAAAAAATAAGTTGTTCTCGCCTTATAGTGCATTCTTGTATGTACAATTTGTGATTACTAACACTAAGTTCAGACCGGCATGGCATGTCCAACACAAAAGTTCTGCTGCAGTATCGAGGTCACACACCAGGGGGCCTAAACTTCACATCGACCTTTGTCTTCTAAATACCTACCCACATTCCAAATATCATTACCATCCATCCAGAGGTTCTTATTCATGTATGCTGACCACTTACAGTGGCACGTTATCCAGAAACACACACAAAAGCACAAACTGCACACAGACACACCAAAAACAATACCTCCATTTTCCATAGAGGTAGAAGAAGGATTAAAACTCCATCCATGCTGACATGATGGCGCTTATGTCTAACTAAAGACAACCTTACACATTTTGTACCTTTGCACTTTTACAAACTGTTATCCCCACCAGGCCTCCAACTTACTTCAGCTCCCCTACATACGTGCCTTCCAGACCCCATGCCTCCAACTGTTTTACAGAAGGAAATTTACAGCCTACAGAATAAAAGCAATATTCCCACCCTGGCGGCCCCAACCCGGTCCTGAATGGGCACAGCACATCATGATGCTGCCATTATGATACTATCATATGCTCTAAGGGGTTTCCAGATCCAGCAACAAAACTTTAATAGAGCAATCCATCCCCATAAACCACCAGCCGGCAAGGCTCTCTCGCAGCGCCGTGATCGCTTCATCCAAATATAGACTTTAGATTGGTTTGCCGCAGTAGAGACAGAAATCCCTGCAGCTACGCAGCCTTTCAGGCTTCGCTCTGTAACTACCCACGATAGCAGCTACGCAGCCTTTCAGGCTTTGCTCTGTCGGTAACTACCCACGATAGCAGCTACACAGCCTTTCAGGCTTCGCTCTGTAACTACCCACGATAGCAGCTACGCAGCCTTTCAGGCTTCGCTCTGTCGGTAACTACCCACGATAGCAGCTACACAGCCTTTCAGGCTTCGCTCTGTAACTACCCACGATAGCAGCTACGCAGCCTTTCAGGCTTCGCTCTGTCGGTAACTACCCACGATAGCAGCTACGCAGTCTTTCAGGCTTCGCTCTGTAACTACCCACGATAGCAGCTACGCAGCCTTTCAGGCTTCGCTCTGTCAGTAACTACCCACGATAGCAGCTACGCAGCCTTTCAGGCTTCCCTCTGTCAGTAACTACCCACGATAGCAGCTACGCAGCCTTTCAGGCTTCGCTCTGTCAGTAACTACCCACGATAGCAGCTACCGGCCTTTCAGGCTTCGCTCTGTCAGTAACTACCCACGATAGCAGCTACGCAGCCTTTCAGGCTTCGCTCTGTAACTACCCACGATAGCAGCTACGCAGTCTTTCAGGCTTCGCTCTGTAACTACCCACGATAGCAGCTTTGCAGCCTTTCAGGCTTCGCTCTGTA
>NC_049992.1:1715449-1773250 GCF_000003815.2 Branchiostoma floridae | reverse complement strand
ATACAGCTTTCAGGGTTCGTTCTGTAACTCCCACGATAGAAGGTACGCAGCCTTCCAGGCTTCGCTCTGTCGGTAACTACCCCCGATAGCAGCTACACAGCCTTTCAGGCTTCGCTCTGTAACTACCCACGATAGCAGCTACGCAGCCTTTCAGGCTTCGCTCTGTCGGTAACTACCCACGATAGCAGCTACGCAGTCTTTCAGGCTTCGCTCTGTAACTACCCACGATAGCAGCTACGCAGCCTTTCAGGCTTCGCTCTGTCAGTAACTACCCACGATAGCAGCTACGCAGCCTTTCAGGCTTCGCTCTGTCAGTAACTACCCACGATAGCAGCTACCGGCCTTTCAGGCTTCGCTCTGTCAGTAACTACCCACGATAGCAGCTACGCAGCCTTTCAGGCTTTGCTCTGTCAGTAACTACCCACGATAGCAGCTACCGGCCTGTCAGGCTTCGCTCTGTCAGTAACTACCCACGATAGCAGCTTCGCAGCCTTTCAGGCTTCGCTCTGTCAGTAACTACCCACGATAACAGCAATGCAGCCTTTCAGGCTTCGCTCTGTCAGTAACTACCCACGATAGCAGCTTCGCAGCCTTTCAGGCTTCGCTCTGTCAGTAACTACCCACGATAACAGCAATGCAGCCTTTCAGGCTTTGCTCTGTCAGTAACTACCCACGATAGCAGCTACCGGCCTGTCAGGCTTCGCTCTGTCAGTAACTACCCACGATAGCAGCTTCGCAGCCTTTCAGGCTTCGCTCTGTCAGTAACTACCCACGATAGCAGCTACGCAGCCTTTCAGGGTTCGCTCTGTCAGTAACTACCCACGATAGCAGCTACGCAGCCTTTCAGGCTTCGCTCTGTTGGTAACTACCCACGATAGCAGCTACGCAGCCTTTCAGGCTTTGCTCTGTCGGTAACTACCCACGATGATCACATTATCTGTCAACAAACAGATGCAAACACAAACAGAACCTTCTTTGCAAAGGTAACAAATCAAATGTCTTACATGCTCACAGAGAGTTGGAGCAACCTTTAATGGAATCTTAGTAACTTATTCAGTTATTAAGATGGGTTAATGATCTGAAAACCAGTGACCAGTGTCAGGCTGTGTTAGGAAGGGACAGGAAGTGGTCATGAGTAAATGGGGAGCGTTCCAAGAAAGCAGAAGGAATGGAAAGTGAAGATGACAGGATGCGACTCAGAGAATGGGCAATCTAGTATTGTCAAGGGAGGCACGCCTCCAGGGCAGAAGGTATATAAGGGAAAAAAGAGTAAAAGGAAATCACTTGTCCAGATTCCTAACACAGCGACAGTATCAGGGATCAGAGATTCCAGCAGCAGACCTGAGTTAGACAGTTTCCAACTGAGAATGGCTTCAGGAACAAGAAGTGGCAGAGCTCTGCAGCGTCTGGAAGCATACAATAACTCACCAACAAGGACGACTGAGGACAAGAACAAAAACAAGGGCAAGAACAAGGACAAGAGAAAGAACAGGAACAAGGACAACCAACAGGAGGACGAGACTGTAATGGGTGAACTACGGCGCCTGAGAGAAGAGGTGGCTAAATATAAGGCTGCAGAGGAACAAAGGCAACAGGTGGACAACCAACACCATGGTGGCACCCAGCAACAGGTGGGCAGCCAACAACTCCAGGTGGAAGACCAGCGCCAGGGGGACATCGAGCTGCAACGCCAAAGAGAGAACCAGAGCCAGGGAGTGACCCAGGAACAACAACAAGGCACGGGGGACAACGACCCCCGACAACGCCAGCTACCAGCAGCAGTCCAGGGCCAACTGGGGGCAGCAGCACTTATGGCACAAGGTGTAGTCAAACATTTCTCTGGGGTAGGGGTAGCACAGAACACGGGCACAAGCAGCATTCTCCCTACAGTATCTGGGGACATGAAAAAGAAGATTTGGGCCCACCAGTACATCCCACTAGAAACCCTGTTGAAGTCTGATGATCTGGAACCAGAAGGGGGCAGAATGTTGCTTGTGTTCGACCCTA
The DNA here is from genome assembly GCF_000003815.2 of Branchiostoma floridae. NCBI lineage: Eukaryota > Metazoa > Chordata > Leptocardii > Amphioxiformes > Branchiostomatidae > Branchiostoma > Branchiostoma floridae. Next base: position 1,771,243 of record NC_049992.1, on the reverse strand, counting down.
CCAACCCTAATAACCCGATGTCACTGAGTAAGAAAAAGCCCCCCAAAATTGCTAGCTGGCAGAAGTGGGTCGAAGCGTACCAGGTACTAATGTTGACCATGCTAGAGAATGAGCCAGGTAGAGCTAGAGAGTTAGTTGGCTACCAATGCCTGATCATGGAGGCAGCAGCGAAGTTCCCCCTTCAAACATGGCTAAAGTATGATGAAAAATTCCGTAAATCAGTTTCAGAGGACCCCACGAAAAGGTGGGATCAAATTGATGTCCAACTATGGGTGGTATGCTTTACACTGGCACCCAGAGCCATGTGCACTATTTGTCATTCACCCAGCCATTGGGCAAAAGAATGCCCTGCAAAGGCTGTGACCTCTAAACCAGGGTCCAGCTCAGTCAGGCCAAAACCAGGCCAGGCAAACCCCGGCTTCTGTTACGGATTCAATTCTCCATGGGGGTGCAATAGGGTTCCATGTGGATTTAAACATGTATGTAGTCGATGTGAGAATAACACCCATGGCAAGCACAACTGTCCAGGGGTCAACCCCAGGGTCACCAGCAAAACTGGCACTCAATACAACTAATTCCTGTTACACTTGCAGGTCTCTCCGTCAAAACCTGTTCAACGAAATCCGTGCTGTATAATTATGACCCTGGGCTAGTGACACCCATTAGAATCCATGTACTAGAAAAAGAGTTATTGATGCATCCCAATAGACAGTTAGTCTCTTATGTTACAAAAGGCTTTAAAGAAGGGTTCACAACAGGATACAAGGGGCCGAGAGCCCCCAGAACGTCAAACAACCTCGTGTCATGTAAGAAAAATCCGGAAAGCATAGAGGAAAACATTCGAAAAGAGCTGCAACAAGGAAGATTGGTAGGACCTTTTGCACAGCCACCGTTTCCGAACTTTCAATACCACCCAATTGGAGTGGTCCCTAAAAAACATAGCAGTAATTGGAGGACTATTTACCATCTATCTCATCCAGAGGGGGACAGCATCAATGACTCAATTTCAAAAACTGATTTCTCAGTGAAATATGTTACTATAGATGATGCAATTGCCATGTTGAAACGTCTGGGCAAGGGAGCCTTCATGGCCAAGACGGACATAAAGTCTGCATACAGGGTGATCCCTCTACATAAAAGTGAACATGAGCTCTTTGGTATCTGTTGGAAAAATGAATATTTTTATGATAAATGCCTATGTTTTGGTCTGCGGTCCGCCCCATTCATATTTAGCACCTTTTCGGACTTGTTAGAATGGATCCTAAAGAACAACTATCACATAGGTGAGATTATCCACATATTGGACGACTTTCTGCTAGCAACAGTAGGGCCAAATGATCAACAATGTAGGCAAAATCTACAAACGCTCCTGCAAGTATTTCATAACTTGGGGGTCCCCATAGCAGAGGAAAAAACAGAGGGACCGGCAAAAGTTATGGTATTCATGGGGATTGAATTAGACTCAGTAGCACAAGAAGCAAGACTGCCATCAGACAAACTTCAACGCCTGAAGAGTAGCTTTGCAGAATGGGGGTCCCGAACTAGATGTACCCTTAAGGAACTGCAGAAGGCTTTGGGGGCTTTTGGAAAGGACAGTGGTTTAATGGGCAATGGCCAGAACAATACAAACTGACAAGTGGCAAGGCAGGACTAAGCATTGAATGGCAGGAACTGTATCCCATTAGAGTAGCATGCGTCATATGGGGGACCCATTTCCAGAGCAAGAGGGTAACAGTGTGGTGTGACAATGAGTCAGTGGTAGCCATAATCAATACAATGAAATCTAAAGTACCTGAGATCATGGATTTAATCAGACCAATTGTAGCTCAATCTTTGGAACAGAACTTTGTGTTAAAAGCCGTACATCTGTCAAGTGAAGAGAACAGCATAGCTGATGCTCTATCTCGATTTCAGATGGACAAATTCAGACAGCTGGCCCCCAAAGCTGCCCCAGTTTCTTGCTCCATCCCCGCATCACTGATGCTGACCTAAGAAGGCGAGCTCAGGAGTACTTTCTAGCAGCTCTAAAACCCAAGACAAGGAAAACGTACTCGACAGGAGTATCACAATTCCTTCAATTTTGCTTAAAACACCAACTCTGGGATGAACGGGGTAACATTTTACCTGCCTCTGAACATACAATAGTGTACTTCATCCTTTCCTTGACCCAGACAGTTTCATATGGTACCATCAATGTATACTTAAGCGCAATACGCAATATGCACTTGGAACAGGGCTGGGAGGACCCGACAAAAGAATCCTTCCTTATTAGTCGCATGTTACAAGGTATAAGGAATTCTAAAGGTCAGAAGCCAGTGAGAATACGCTTGCCAGTAACACTCACCATTTTACAAGGGCTTTGCAGTAAAATGGAACTCATCTTCCAACGGGAATCGTATGACAAATTAGTGATGCAAGCAGCCTTCTTGGTGGCATTCTTTGGTTTCTTGAGAGTGGGGGAATTCACTTGTGACTCATGGAAAAAATTCAATCCAGTCCTCCATCTACAATGGCAGGATGTAGCTTTTGTACCAAATTTATACCAGCCGAACTATATCCGAATCCTTATTAAGGGGTCAAAGACTGACCCAGGGAGAAAAGGGGTACCTATTGTTTTGGGACAAACCTACACAGCTTGGTGCCCTGTAAAAGCCATGAGGGAGCTATATCTATCTAGGCGGTACAAAGATGGTCCACTGTTTAGATTCAAGAGTGGGGCCTTCCTGACAAGGGTAAAACTCACAAAAATCATGAGGGAGGCCCTGGCTATGTTGAGAATCACAGAAGAGTCCCAGGATAGGGGCCGCATACCTAATATCGGGATGTTCTCTTGAATGAGAAGGGACTTCCCACGGTGCCATTTCAAATTTTAGGAAGGTGGACATCTGAGTGTTACAAGTTGTATATCTCACTGGCAACAGGACAAGTAAAACAGGTGGCAGCTACCATGTCAGGTACAACTACAATGTAATTATGTGATGGGGGGAAGGTACCAAGGGACTTGCTACCTTGTGGGCAAAGTTTGTGCTGCAAGTGAGCACAAAACCCCCCATCTCACAATTTGAGCATGGTGAAAGAGAGATGGAAATGGGTAGCACTGAAGACCTGGTACCTTGCCCCCTATTTCTGCCACAAAGAAGTGTGTTTGTCATGTTTGTGTTATGCATCTATTAGTATATAGTTATGCATAGGTAGCAATATTAGGTATTAGACTAAACTGGTTGAATGATAATTAATGGAATCTTAGTAACTTATTCAGTTATTAAGATGGGTTAATGATCTGAAAACCAGTGACCAGCTCCCTCCAGACAAACTGAGTTTTACTCCAAATCCAAATCAATTCAGCAAAGAAAGGAAAAGCAGTCAGGAAAAGGGAAGGGGCCAGGCCGCATCTTCATGGGAAAATTGATTTGGAGACAAAACTTACAGGAATAGACCTACATGTAGCCAGGAGAGATAGCACACAGGAATAGATGGAGCCAGGAGAGGACCCTTCAGCCTGATGAATATGACAGAGTGCATATCTTGGATCAAATGTTAGATCAGAGTAGGGGCGTTTGGGGACAGAAAGCAGACCCTACCATAGTGAGCTGAGTGATGTTTGTCTGTTGGACAGTCCTGCTTAATTGGTCACAAGTGCTGTTCGTTAGTGTGACTAATCACTCTCCTCGTTAGTGTGACTAATCACTCTGCCCACATGATGTGAGCTGCTAATTGATTTATGGCTCATCAGTATGCAGCTCCCTGCTCAGCCACAATCTGTCATTCTCCAGAGTAATGTGAGAATGCAGAGAAAACTATGGGGGAGGAATTTCAGGCTATGTAATTATGAACAACAATTAAGCTCGTTAGCAGCACACAGAGCTCTGCCGGTACAATGGCCTGGATATTTGCAGAAACTTTCTCCCAAATGCAGGTAAAAATTCTGACCAGTTACAGTTGTGCAGATGGGCAGGCATTTCCAGCAGGGGGGATTGATGTGGGATCAGCACTAAGGACAGACCCAACAGGCTCACATAAATATTTCCCTGTCATTGCTGCAGACAGGATAACCTGGTACTCAGCTAGTGCAGACAGAAACAGTCCTTGTACTTTACTGTTCTCTGAGCTAGATTGAAATAGTACATTTAAATCCCCACACATTCACTGGTTTGAAATGAAAACGTTGTGAGCAATGCTCCTGTCAGAAGAAATGACCATGTATGAAGCATTAAGTGCAATATTCCCTTCCTAACGTCCAAACTGCCCATCATCTACCCTTCCATTTCAACATTTCAACAATACTTTCCTCGCCATGGCAGGCGTGATTCTCCCAGTCAACAAATCAGTGCAGAATGTCCACATAAAACTGCACTAGTTTCTCCTGTCTCCGTCGGCAGGAGGGTTTTCATCTGATCACAGACTGACAGTTTAAGTACATCTACAGTACGTCCTACTGCAGTGCCATGGGCAGCTGCTAGGGTCCCATTATTAATCAGCCATAGCTAGTTTCTCCAGTCTGTGTCTGCATGGCAGCCATTATCTCTGCTCACAGAAGTAAACAGAGCTTTTTGGAGACCAGTTTCTTCTGCAAAATGTAGATATTAGTGTAAAACTGTGCAACCAGATGTATCTTGTCATTTCTACAACTTTCTATTCTAAATTCTGGGATATTTTGTAAACCCTTTCTTGGCCCCTACATGAAAAGACAACGTTATCCACTGATTTCTTCCGCCATATTAAGATGTGCAGTCAACAAGTTAACAGATTAACAGATTTCCATCCCATCAGCAGCAGGGTGATATAACCTGCCCATGTTTACTGCCAGACATCCCGGGAATCCGCGCTGAGAGAGAAGCCACAAAACTGGTCAATAACAATATGCTGCTGATAGTTGTTTATCGATGTAACAAATAAAGAAATTAACGAACTCCCTTCTCATCATCAGGGTGCTAAAACCTTCCAATGTTTACCGCCAGACATCCCCGGAGTCGCTAAGACTCAAGAGTAAGAGAGAAACCACAAACTGATCAATAACAATATGCTGCTAATAGTTGTTTATCGATGTAACAAATAAAGAAATTAACGAACTCCCTTCTCATCATCAAGGTGCTAAAACCTTCCCGTGTTTACCGCCAGACATCCCCGGAGTCGCTAAGACTCAAGAGTAAGAGAGAAACCACAAACTGATCGATAACAATATGCTGCATGAATCGTTCCCCACTCTAGCCATCGACCGGCAGCCCTGCTTGACGAATGGGCCTGGATAAGAAGATACTTACAAACCGGCATGATATGGATATGAATGGGTAAAAATTATCCCTATCATCTTACACAGAAAGCCCGACCGAGATTTCTCTATATCCGATTCTGAGAACTCTTTGATCCAGCGTTGGCTCTGACGGGCGGCATGCGACATAAATACGGGCCCTTTATACAGCAGTGATGTGGGAGATAGGGACGTGATGACATGAAATATTCAGCAGCACATAAAGGCAGCTTCAGCAGGCATTACTGGCAATTCTCAGGAATTCCAAACACTTAGTTTAGAATCTGAACCTTCGTAAGTGGGAAGGAATGGCATCAATCTGATTTCCAACATTCCTACTAATGGTGGAACACATGACGGCACAGCTGCACTGGTGTTAGTGATGTCTTATTTTCACAGAAGTAGATTACTTAATACATCACTGCTAACCAGGGAAACAGCCCACACCTGCAACTTGCAACTTGTGGAAAACATTTTGATAGTTCGATTTGCAGTTGAGCAAGCTGAACTATCTTGCTATTATGAATTTATGTACATTGTACAAACACTTGGCAATGCCAATGATAAATATTTGAAAATTTGGAATGAAAGAGGCGGAAATGGGCGACAACAAGGGCACTCGTCTGCCGTTCTGTCCTGACCGAATCATCGTGGCTCAGGCCATGTTCCAGCCTCCCGTTCTGTCCTGACTGAATCATCGTGACTCGGGCCATGTTCCAGCCTCCCGTTCTGTCCTGACCGACTCATCGTGGCTCGGACCATGTTCCAGCCTCCCGTTCTGTCCTGACCGACTCATCGTGGCTCGGACCATGTTCCAGCCTCCCGTTCTGCCCTGACTGACTCATCGTGGCTCGGACCATGTTCCAGCCTCCCGTTCTGCCCTGACTGACTCATCGTGGCTCGGACCATGTTCCAGCCTCCCGTTCTGCCCTGACTGACTCATCGTGGCTCGGGCCATGTTCCAGCCTCCCGTTCTGTCCTGACCGACTCATCGTGGCTCGGACCATGTTCCAGCCTCCCGTTCTGTCCTGACTGACTCATCGTGGCTCGGGCCATGTTCCAGCCTCCCGTTCTGTCCTGACTGAATCATCGTGGCTCGGGCCATGTTCCAGCCTCCCGTTCTGCCCTGACTGACTCATCGTGGCTCGGACCATGTTCCAGCCTCCCGTTCTGCCCTGACTGACTCATCGTGGCTCGGACCATGTTCCAGCCTCCCGTTCTGTCCTGACTGACTCATCGTGGCTCGGGCCATGTTCCAGCCTCCCGTTCTGTCCTGACTGAATCATCGTGGCTCGGACCATGTTCCAGCCTCCCGTTCTGTCCTGACTGACTCATCGTGGCTCGGGCCATGTTCCAGCCTCCCGTTCTGTCCTGACTGAATCATCGTGGCTCGGACCATGTTCCAGCCTCCCGTTCTGTCCTGACCAATTATCCGTGGCTCGGGCCATGTTCCAGCCTCCCGTTCTGTCCTGACTGACTCATCGTGGCTCGGGCCATGTTCCAGCCTCCCGTTCTGTCCTGACTGAATCATCGTGGCTCGGACCATGTTCCAGCCTCCCGTTCTGTCCTGACCAATTATCCGTGGCTCGGACCATGTTCCAGCCTCCCGTTCTGTCCTGACTGACTCATCGTGGCTCGGGCCATGTTCCAGCCTCCCGTTCTGTCCTGACTGACTCATCGTGGCTCGGGCCATGTTCCAGCCTCCCGTTCTGTCCTGACCGACTCATCGTGGCTCGGACCATGTTCCAGCCTCCCGTTCTGCCCTGACTGACTCATCGTGGCTCGGGCCATGTTCCAGCCTCCCGTTCTGTCCTGACCGACTCATCGTGGCTCGGACCATGTTCCAGCCTCCCGTTCTGCCCTGACTGACTCATCGTGGCTCGGACCATGTTCCAGCCTCCCGTTCTGTCCTGACTGACTCATCGTGGCTCGGGCCATGTTCCAGCCTCCCGTTCTGTCCTGACTGAATCATCGTGGCTCGGACCATGTTCCAGCCTCCCGTTCTGTCCTGACTGACTCATCGTGGCTCGGGCCATGTTCCAGCCTCCCGTTCTGTCCTGACTGAATCATCGTGGCTCGGACCATGTTCCAGCCTCCCGTTCTGTCCTGACCAATTATCCGTGGCTCGGGCCATGTTCCAGCCTCCCGTTCTGCCCTGACCAATTATCCGTGGCTCGGACCATGTTCCAGCCTCCCGTTCTGCCCTGACCAATTATCCGTGGCTCGGGCCATGTTCCAGCCTCCCGTTCTGTCCTGACCGAATCATCGTGGCTTGGGCCATGTTCCAGCCTCGCTACTCTGACCGCTGGCAGTTTCCGCTGCCCACAAAATGATGAAATATCATCACTTTGTCATCAAATTCAATTTCCACATCCAGGGCAATTTTGCCCCCGTCACTTTTATCGCCATCTTTATCGACCCTTGACATGGTTCTGAATACCCATATACCAACCATAGGGCATTGTAGCATGTTTGTTTTCTAGCATAGGGCATTGTAGCAGGTTTGTATTCTAGCATAGGGTATTGTAGCATGTTTGTTTTCTAGCATAGGGTATTGTACCATGTTTGTTTTCTAGCATAGGGTATTGTAGCAGGTTTGTATTCTAGCATAGGGTATTGTAGCATGTTTGTTTTCTAGCATAGGGTATTGTACCATGTTTGTTTTCTAGCATAGGGTATTGTAGCATGTTTGTTTTGTAGCATACTATAAGCTATAGAAATATTTAAATTTGAAAAGAATAACTAATATTTTGAACCAAAGCAAAGCTGTGCCTGACCGGTGTAACCAGATGAATGATGATGATGATGAAAAATAAATGACTCCATAAGAATATACCAAATTTGCACATCAATTGTAACACTACTTTGATTTGAAGCAGATTGTTTCCATCCACCCAACCCAACAGTGCATGTAGGCAGCCTTGAGTACACACATAAGAGCACAGTACACAACACAAGAGCTGAGCATGTTCCACATCTGGTCTGTGTTTCACAGTTGTCACAACACAGAAGTGGGAGGAACTCAGGTCACCTCCTGAACTCAGGGTAATAGCCACTACCCAAACAGTTTAGCCAACACTCACCTCCCCCATTATCAAGCATGCCAACAAGTTGAACAACTCCTCATGTTTTCATAACTACAGCATCCATGTTGTCATATTTAAGCTGGGAATTTCTAATGGACCAAAATGGGACAGAAGCAATAATACATTCCAGCTTGGCAAAGTCTGACCCAAAGACCTAAGCTACAGGCATATTCAGTCATAAGGAATGTTTCTGAACAAAATTATGATGGAAAATTTAAATTTAAAGACAGGTTATCGATAGCTGCTATAGCTGAACGTTTTTTGTGAAACCAAACTTGGAAATGTGTCTCCAGGAAAAGTAGCTGCATGTACAATTGTGCACAGAGGAACTGTAGGGAAAGGTTTATGTCAGGTTTATCCTTGTACCATGGTGACATCATACATGTGCCTGGTGCTATTGGGGAGGCATTCACACATGCTGGCAGTTACAGTGGTGAGGTTCGGTACAGGTACAAAAAAACACAAATAGTCAGCCTGGTGCAGTACCAGGGAAGGTCACTGGGGGGTCCAAAATCTCATTTTTTTTCTACAGGTAAAGACTTAACCATATGCAACACAAACTCTGGTATACATGAATGATAGAAAAACATAACCTGTCGAAGGTAATAACCAGATGTAAAAAGGCTTACAGCTGTGGTTATCCTGACAACTCCTGTCCAACCCAAGACTCCACTCCTATCCAACCCAAGACTCCACTCAGTGCTGTTGCCATGACCTGTGCCTTCAGCAGTATCAGCAGGAATGTTGCACAAAATGAGGACCAGACAGGGATGAGTCCTGCTGACTGGGCAGGCCAGAGGGAGCCTGGTAACCGTACAGGCCAGGCCTCAGGAGCCTGGTAACCGTACAGGCCAGGCCCAGGAGCCTGGTAACCATACAGGTCAGGCCCAGGAGCCTGGTAAACGTACAGGCCAGGCCTCAGGAGCCTGGTAACCGTACAGGCCTGGCCTCAGGAGCCTGGTAACCAGACAAGGATGAGTCCTGCTGACTCCGCAGGTCATCCCCAGGAAAGGTGACAGATGTGGCCTAGTAACCGGCCTAGCAACCACTCACGTTTGGTAATTCTAGACATAACCACAGTGATATCTAGCACTGATAGGCATAACCACAGTAATGTATATCTAGCACTGCTGGACATAACCTTGGTGAAGCAGTGCTAGGGCATAACCACAGTAATGTATATCTAGCACTGCTAGGCATAACCTTGGTGAAGCACTGCTAGGCATAACCACAGTAATGTATATCTAGCACTGCTAGGCATAACCACAGTAATGTATATCTAGCACTGCTAGACATAACCTTGGTGAAGCAGTGCTAGGGCATAACCGCAGTAATGTATATCTAGCACTGCTAGACATAACCTTGGTGAAGCAGTGCTAGGGCATAACCGCAGTAATGTATATTTAGCACTGCTAGGCATAACCACAGTAATGTATATCTAGCACTGCTAGGCACAACCACAGTAATGTATATCTAGCACTGCTAAGCATAACCACATTAATGTATATCTAGCACTGCTAGGCATAACTAAGGTGATGTATATCTAGCACTGCTAGGCACAGCCTTGGTGATGTATGTTTACCACTGCTAGGTGTAACCTTTGTAATGTGTGTTTAGCACTAATAGGCGCAACCGGGCAAACGATAATGGCATATAAGTAATAATAACCAGACATTTCTCGTGTACACTGCTCAGATAATGGCATATAACCCAGCATTTCTCATGTGTCCATTGCTCAGGGCCATACAAATTGAAAAGGAAAGACGCAGCACTCTCTGCCATTATAGCGAGACAGATGAGGTCCGTAGGGATACCCTGATATATAACATACAAATCTAGTTCCAGGGAAATACAGCAAACATCTGTCATGTCCAGCTGCATCCATGGATCAGTCAGGGACACACAGCAGGATGGGAGATAGGACCATAGTAGGTGCAGCGTCTGGTTGCTTATGCCTTTCCTCGCCTAACCCACAACATTGCCTAATATATTACCCACCGTATTCCCTAACCCCCAGAGTGCAGAGTGTTCAGACCACTGCATCAGCAGAATACAGTGGACTACTACTGTCCTCCCTAACCCACAACATTGTCTATGCTAACCCACTGTCTTCCCTAACCCACAACATTGCCTATGCTAACCCCCTGTACTCCCTAACCCACAACATTGCCTAACATAGTACCCACTGTCTTCCCTAACCCACAACATTGCCTATGCTAACCCACTGTCCTCCCTAACCCACAACATTGCCTATGCTAACCCCCTGTACTCCCTAACCCACAACATTGCCTAGCTAACCCACTGTCCTCCCTAACCCACAACATTGCCTATGCTAACCCACTGTCTTCCTTAACCCCCAACATTGCCTAATATATTACCCACTGTCTCCCAAAGCCTTGGGGTTTGTGAGTACTGAAGGAAAAGGTTACTAGTAGATGCCAGCTGTAGCAGATCAGAATTACCCAGTCCTTGGGAGGGGATTAAAAGCTTCAGGAAACAGCATTAGCCAGGAGTTTGCTTAATGCCTCGTAATTGACCCACAGAAGGTAATTTTGGGGAAGGGACTGGGGGAATAGAGAAGAGGGGAGACGGTCGATGAAGTGTAACCAACAAAAAAAGTGCAAGGTCAAAGGGAAATCTTTGCTTGCTAGTCTACTGTGAAGTCGGATGTTTTAAAACATTTGGAAAGCAAAAAAAAAGGCTTGGGGTAACTTCTGGTGGTATGAAGCCTCCCCCCCCCCCCCCCCCCCTCTGACAAGCCACACATTCAAAATTAATGACTGATGGGCAAGTCTTGATATTAGCACAAATTGTTCAGGAAATGTGTGATTGTAAGCAAGTGAGTGTGATAGTACAGTATGTGCCACAATACTTGAATCCAGATGATGGCGTGGCGATTAGTTTGTAGCGAGAGGTTGTGGCAAAAATAAAACATACCAGGAAATCTGAACCCATACCTACTAGTGAATAGTTCTACCTGTAGCACTTATTTGGACTGTGTAGGGGTTTCTGAGTCTAGTTGACTTTCAGCTCAGTAGTTTGATATACAGGCTACACTGGGCCTTCCATGGCTTTAGATCATAAATAACTTCACACACGTACAAGTAATAATGTACATGTACTGGGAGGGTTGGACAGCTGAAATGTCATCACCCCAGGGAAGGTCCTGAGGATGGAAAAGCACAAACTTGTTGCAGATGTGGGACATCACATGTGCTGCATTTTCACAGAAATGTTGCATTTATAGTTGTTTCTTTTCTTGCGATTTTTCCTTTCTTTTCCCTTCTTTAACATCCTGCATTTTCTTCGAAAATGTTGCCTTTCTAGTTTATCTATGAGTTTGTAAGGGATCGTTATCTGCTGCCTGCGACCCACAAGTCTTGTATTGTCTTGAATAATAAAATCTGCCATACTGGATGTGTAACAATTGAGACATCGTAACACTTTTTGCTGGCTGCTAGAGGAATGATCATGTAACCTTCACCGTAAACAGTTATCTGAAAGTACAGTAAAGACTCCCATGTACATGTACATGCGAATTCATGAAACATTACTTCTCTATATCATGATCACAACTTTTATGTCTGTAGGGATATACAATTCTACAGTCTATGGTACTTCCAAAGTTGTGTGGTTGCAGTCACAGGGGACTAGTACCATGTATCTGGACTATATCATGGTCCATAATAGGCATAGAAATGGTCTTTAATAGGTATAGAATAGTTCCACATGAAATATCCGTCCATGGATGTCGCTTTATAGTCCTTTTAGGGGGATTCTAAACGGGTAAATGTGGCATTGGATCCAAACTGGGACCACGAAGCCAAGAAAATTGAACCTTAAAATGGCTATTTTCAGTAAACTCCAAGTCTGATGCCAGAGTCTGACAGATTTCGAGCCTTACATTTATGCTTTTCCTCAGCAAGATGGAGGAGAAGGTCCAACTCTGGAATGGCCACCTGAGGATGGAAGGGCCAGCTCTGGAATGGCCACCTGAGGATGGGAAGGCCCAACTCTGGAATGGCCACCTGAGGATGGGAAGGCCACCTGAGGATGGGAAGGCCACCTGAGGATGGGAAGGCCACCTGAGGATGGGAAGGCCCAGCTCTGGAATGGCCACCTGAGGATGGGAAGGCCCAGCTCTGGAATGGCCACCTGAGGATGGGAAGGCCACCTGAGGATGGGAAGGCCCAGCTCTGGAAGGGCCACCTGAGGATGGGAAGGCCACCTGAGGATGGGAAGGCCCAGCTCTGGAATGGCCACATGAGGATGGGAAGGCCACCTGAGGATGGGAAGGCCACCTGAGGATGGGAAGGCCCAGCTCTGGAAGGGCCACCTGAGGATGGGAAGGCCCAGCTCTGAGGATGGGAAGGCCACCTGAGGATGGGAAGGCCACCTGAGGATGGGAAGGCCCAGCTCTGAGGAGGGGGTTTTCCCAAGGAATCTGGGGATGGGTCATCTGTCATTGTAGAACTTGTCTGTCTTCATCTCTCTCCTCTCTCAGCTTCCTCAACTTTTCTTCTCCTTCCTTTCTTCTCATTCTGTGTGTGTAAGTGCAGATGCATGATGGGAGAGAGGAGTGCATGATGGACAGGGTATATGTAAGTGCATGATGACAAGTTTTATTACAGATGCACGGCATAGTAGCAGTGGCTGAATTGCGCCGACATTTACATATATAAACATTAAAACCAGCCATGATAAAATCCCTTTGTTATCTTACAAACTTAAAATCAAATACATTTGTAAGCATTTCAGAATTGTACCATAATTTTGAAGGGTATTCGTTGTTCCGAGAGAATTATAAAAATAACAAAACATAGGGTTGCCGTACAACAATTGATGGGTAGGATATTGCATTATGAACAGGGTACATATTTATTTATTTCTGTGTTCTTTTACCAGGGTAACCATGAAAGTGCAGGATTACGGGTTACAGTAATGTTTCTCTGATCATGAGATATAAAAACTCGATAATGTGCAGTTTGACGAGGACACTATAAGATTTTATTGTCCTACAATTTGACATCACAAGGCAGAAAGTACCATAACTATGAATAACTCCACTATCAGGCAGAGTGGAGGCAGTAATCTACATGTATCTCAGGACAGTCTGATCGGATGCCCATTTGTATTCCGGCTGAGTTTTAGTAAGAACATACATGTGGAAGGAAGGGAGGTACTTTCAGGGTCTGCATGCCTTTTTTCTGGGACCAGCAGGCAACACTTTTAATTCAGCATTAATCGTAGCCGCCACCGGCCCACTCTAATTTAGCGTTAGGGATTCTCTGAAAATTGTCGGTGAAGCCTAATCGGTCACTTAAATGCGATGCAGCAAGTTCTTTGGTTTTCCTGAATTCATCGTTAAGGGTAACTGACAAAGTATACTGCGTAGTTGTAGGCCAGAGTGTCCGATTGTGCCAAAAGTCAAAATGGAGTGTCCAGTTGTGCCAAATTCACAGTGGAGTGTCCGGTAGTTCCAAAACTCAAAACAGAGTGTCCGGTTGTGCCAAAACTCAAAACAGAGTGTCCGGTTGTGCCAGAAGTCAAAATGGAGTATGCGGTTGTGCCAAAAGTCACAGTAAGTGTCCGGTTGTGCCAAAAGTCACAGCAAGTGTCCGGTTGTGCCAAAAGTCACAGTAAGTGTCCGGTTGTGCCAAAAGTCAAAACAGAGTGTCCGGTTGTGCCAAAAGTCAAAGTAAGTGTCCGGTTGTGCCAAAAGTCAAAGTAAGTGTCCGGTTGTGCCAAAAGTCAAAGTAAGTGTATGGTTGTGCTAAAACTAGTAAAAGTCACAGCAAGTGTACAGTTGTGTCAAAGGTCACAGTGGAGTGTGCGGTTGTGCCAAAAGTAAGTGTCTGGTTGTGCCAAAAGCCAGATGCCACAGGAAAGCAATTGTGGAACAATACAAAGAACTCATTTGAAAACCTCCACAAGAATACTAAGCTTGTGTACATTAGCAGCCTTCCTGAATTTAAGCATTACCAGGATCCCCCATGCAGACCCTAATATATTAGGTGCCCAGGGAAATCCTTATAAATTTGTAAGCAAATGGACCTTGACAGACCACAAATCTCATCAGTACCAGGATCCCCCTACACAGACCCTCCCATTCGGTGCCCAGGGAACTCCCTACCAGAGTGGACTCCAGTACAAGTCTCATCAGCAAATGAAGTGGTGAGAACACCATTACAGCCCCTCATAATCACATCAGCAACATTTCTACACTTTACAGGATCCCTAGGGACTCTTAGAGGTGGTCTGAGTCCCACAACCTCATCTCACTGGTCCCATAGCCTCACCGGCCGTAGGGGCAGCAATCCTATCAACATAGGTTTTCCATCTTCTTCTTCTTCTTCTTCTTGAGTCCCACTACACAGCCCCAAATGTCCCCGAGCTGGACATGAATGATGGTAGTTTGATCTACAGTACAGAAGCTAGGAGTGTATCAAGTTTCTGTTTCCCAGTTTGGTTTGTTTTCTGAGGAAACTGTTTGTGGAGAGGCAGGAACAAAAGCAAACAATTCTGCCTGGATGTCAGACTGCTTCATCATCGTTATCATTAATCTTATTACCATTCATACAATTTGATAAATGGAGGCTGAGATGATTGGAATTGTGGTTTGTATTTTGGAAGAAATTGATCTCTACTACTACTAACAAATGGAAATCTGTACAAACACCACCACATGCCACACAGTCTGTCAGCACTATTAGTACTGTATTACCATTCTCCTACATATACCCTCTGGGGAACCGTGAGGGAAGTGCTTCTGCTACTGTGTGTCTCTCCCACAAGCAAACATTGCTACACCTACTCAAAAATGTCACTTTGTATCCACTCAAACCTGTTACTTTGTATCCACTCGAACCTGTCAGTTTGTATCCACCCCAGGCACCGCCCATCAACACAGGGTCCTGTCATATATAGGAAATAAGCCCTAGAGATGAAACTTGTACCTGGTGGTATTTCGGCCAAAGGATTGTGACCACCGTTACATCAATCCTTCCACAAAAGTGGTAAATCTAAATAGAGACGAAACATGTACATAATGAACACCTGGCCATTGTCACTAATTTTGGTCTTCCTTTATATAATTTTCCAATTGACCCAAGTCTATAGTGACGACCTGTCCATGTAAACCAGGGTTTGTGGGCTTAGTGAGTGGTGTTCTTGGGCAGGTTATCTACTCTATAAAACAGTTACACACTCAAATATCTCGTAGCTGCAGCTGGCTGGGTTGTGGCATTACCCCAGTCATCGGAGCAAGGAGGTTAATAACCTTGATTTAACCTCAATGATCAGAGAAAGATGAGTAGATTTTTTTCTCAAGAAAATGAATAGCTTTGACTGTTCCCTCCTCAGACTGGAAACAAGAATGTGCAGCCTGGAGGTGCCCAACATTCTTCTGCATTCCAGGGGAAGTCATGCCGATCTGGGAATCCCCCAGGCAGGTACTGGCCATGACAAACTGGCTGGAATCCTGGCTGAATTCCTATGGTACCACACACACAGGAAAATGCATGGAATCACGGGTATAACCTGCTGTATAACATTACTATTATTAGTTGTGGATGGGAGTTGAAACATTCCTTCATGCACCATTGGAAATAACACTTTGCATCAGGGCAAATCTTATTTGTCAGTTTGAATGGAAGATGGGCATGAGACCTGAAACAGAGTGGAAAGTCTGCACCAATCACCAGGTAATGCTATCAAATAGTGACTGTTTGTGAATGAGGCACATTCAAAGCCTCTCAATTCTCTGTTTCCATGATGTCCTCTTAAAGTACTAAAAAAAAATCAATTTTGAATGTTGAACAATCGAGGTGATAACTTTCTGTGGCTTACGGTTATACTACTGATTTCCAAGTCATTGACATCATGTTCCACCCAATTACCCTTAAAGTGCCGGTGATTTGCCACATTACAAACATCGTCATGCATTTCATTCGGCTCAATTTTGACTGTTTTTTCCAATTGCAACTCCAATTCCAATCCCAGCAATTATTGTCTATATATAGATAAAAATTATATATACAGATATAGTTCATATATACACTGCTAGTGTTACAGCATAAGCAAAAGAGTGACGTGACATAACAGATGTTGATATTGGATCATACATACATACTTACAAGACAACATATTTTAGAACATACTAAGAAAACATAAGTTTAGAAAACCATCATTGCCACATTATCAACAAAGCAACTGTTTCAGAGAACTATTATTACAGAATAACTCCCAGTGTATTTACACTGTGTCATGTGGGGTGGAGCGAATCTTGGAACTGTCAAAGAATTAGGTTTAATTTGATCCACTTGAGTTATAATGTGGGTTGAGCGGAGGGTCAGAGGTCGCCCCTATACACCATCACAAAGCGGGTTCACCCTCCCCACGGGGCGGCCTGCAGTTCTATGGACCAGAGCCACCATCGTCATGGGAACCTGCCCGGCTGGCAGGCACCTCACAATGCAGAATATGGACCAGACATCTCACACACCAACCTGTGTGGTCCCACGGGGGTCTGACACAGGGCCAGACACAAATGGCTGAAGTAAATTAACTGACTCAAATCTGTTAATAGTCTTATCTATATTCTATCATCACATCGCTTAGCAAGACTATGATTCCTGCAGGATAGCACAGCACAATGCCTGTCACTAATCTGTTGTGCCTGTTCCCAGTGATGCAGCTTGAAGACAGGCTCCAGCCATAATTAATCAAGTTAATGAACTGCAGTGTTTGTCCGTCCATCTTCATTATTGCATCATTAAAGTCTTACATAAACAGCTTAATTACTTTGTGGTTACAGTCTAATCCGGATTTATCAATCTTTATCCCACAGCAAAATACCTAGTACAAAATGCCTCCATTCTTGGCATATGGAAGGAATTTCTCTCTGAAAAGGCAAGGCGGGCCCTGTACTAGGCTGTAGGTACAAATATGTTATGTGAAGCCATGTTAGCTATGGCAAGTATGGGCAGCCCTCCTTATACTGTTTCACTCATTCTCATGATTCTGAGAACGGACTTGGTGATGGCAGATTACAGCTTTATATGACAATAGGGTCATACGTTCAACATGTCTTTTCCTATCAAATGGAATATATCAGCTAGGAGCAAATACCTACTAGTAGCAATGATTTAGCATCAAAGCAGTCAGTCCAGAGATACCATCTCTATGTGACATGTCTTTCACCATTGTCTCTGTCAATCAGTGTCTGCTATGAAATATACACACTCAAAAAAGAACAATTCAAATATTATTTTTGTGTTGAAGCTTCCGCATATCAAACCATCATCAAGTTACAGTTGTTGACATATCAAGTTACAGTTGTTGACATATCAATCATATCAAAGAGGAGGGCTACAAATCTCTCAGGACCTTTTTTACACAGAGACCACACATTTGTTTGAACTGGATTTTGAAACCACATTTTCTCAGACCATATTCATCCACAGACGGGCTTCTCTGCATTTCTGATGTTCACCCCTAGACAATAATAGAATATCAGCTGTGTTTTGCTTGGACTTACATTTGTACTGTAGAGACTCCTGTCACTGTCAGCATAACAATGATAGAACTAAGCAGGATGATGATAAAACTAAGCAGGATGATGATAAAACTAAGTAAGATGATGCAGGGGAAAATAAAAGCAAAGGGAACATTTCCTCGGACAACCTTCTGCTGTTTCCACAGGCCTGCTCCATTGCTAACTACTCCCATGTCAACATTTCAGAGAAATGACCAAAAAAGAAACAATTCCCTGAGGATTCTGTAGGAGATAGGGGTTTGCGCACATGACTTATACTTATAGGTTTTTAATGATCATAATAAAACATCTACAGACCTGGAATGGCTGCACCTGGGGCGATTACTGTTACATCAAGGTTACCTGACTTATGGGTGCCTGGCTGCCAGTCCAGATGGTCCTCTATCTCTCTATTCTAAGAACCAATGCAATACATTCTGCTACAGAGTTAATACTCCCTATATTGAAACTACATAAAAATGTGGATAGTACAATATCTGTATCAATGTACATGTATAGCAGGTAAAGCCACCCTTAGGGAAAACAACAAGCTTCTGTATACGTCGTATCTGCACATGTGTAGCCACCCTTCTAATTTCTATGTGAAAATATGTGTCTATATACAGCTGTATAACTGCCCTTCGGCATAACACCCCAGTTTCTGTATCTGTATAGCCTTCAGAACCAACTGCCCTTCGGCATAAGACACCAGGTTCTAACCTAGCTTGGAGGCATTTCGGTCTATATTTCGACTCGAAATGAATCTAAATCCGATCTCTGGAACTCTGATCTTGTCTGGTTAGTCTGGCTTCCTCTGCAAATGGGCCCCAAACCACTTGACAAGTAACCCGAGTGTGGGACCCATATGCATCTGTAAACACTGGCAGACACTTATCTGGTCTTTTCAATATAAATCCAGTCTTCCCACCTCTTATCTCAAGCTCAATCCACCAGCTATGAATAAATTCTCGCCTGTGCTAAAGGCGGAAAACATCACGTTTATGTCAGAAGGTATCAAACATGGCAGCCTTGTATCGTGTAGTGTAGATGGGGAAACATCGCGTCTAGAAGGAAATCCTGAGTTTGTCCAGTGCGGACAGACGCAGACAGCATGGTACTGTACTGTGTTATGTGTGGAAGACTGTAAACCGGAACCCTTGTGCTCCACATGCCTGGATCTGCACGAGATAACGGGACAGGGCTCTTATATACCCCAAAACTACAGGGACATGGCACATCGGGTAGTAGGGAGGATTCGGAGGTTCGGGAGTCTCCCAAACGGAAGGAATTGTGGTCATCAGGTCCGCGGAAAGATGAGGAACTTCCGTTTCTGTGGCCGTGGCGGAGAGGCGGGTTTCAGTCCCGGGGGCCCTCCCTCGCTACAGCCCGCACAACATTCTCTAGCCCACCCCGCACACACACTATCGTGTTCCGGCTTCACAGAAACCGTGCCTACTACCAAACCTGACGTAACGTACAGTCAGCACGGGAAAACTGAGACAGAAAAGCGAGTTTTACCTGAATTTGTGCGGCTGCAGACGACCCGAACCTTGTCAGCTGAACTCAACATGGCGGACTGCGCGCGGGGGACTATGGGATAGCGAATACATCTTCAAGCAGATGTAGGGAGGATAGAACTTGACGTTTTGGGCTGACTTCGTCACTTTTGCTATTCTACATCTGGCTGTCGTATCCCTTGAGATGAAATAGAATTCTGTTTTACTGTCTGCCTTGGTTTGAACATATCTACGTAAACAATGTCTGTTCCTTGCTAAAGGAACCTGAATGGCTGTGTAATTCCTGACCTTTTTTAATCCTATTTAAGTATTTTATGTTGCTGTGTCTTCTGTTTTTCTCCTTCAAAATTATCGGGATACGTTTCCCTGTCTGTCGTCTTTTTTTACTCTTTTTTTTTCGTAACAACAAGGGAACATGCTATAGACGTGTGTTGCCGCTAGGAGGCGCTTGTGCAAGCCCATTTGACAGACCTCGTGACGATCCAGATGTAACCTTGCTTACACTCAGCATAACAAGTTCAGAATCTTGAAGTCACTTCGATCAATAATATCTCCGTCGTTCCTTTATCAAATACGTTTTATCGTATAGCACTAGAAAGCTTACATACTGCCCTTTACAATGATGCACCATTTGCCAATCGTACATTATAAAATCAGCACTCGGACTACTTCCGTGGGTTACGTTTAACGGGTCACAAAAAGCGCAGAGATTTCCCTGTATCATCATGCTGACATCATTAGAAAGCTTACGTAAGTTTCCTTGTGGCAAAGATACCTAATTTGCCTCGTTTGATCATACTTGTGACTCGTCATATATTATATAAAAACGCCCGTGTTTCAGTGGATCCCGAGGGAAAGCCCTGGCCAGACACGGTGTTACTGTTTCTGTTTCATACAAACACAAACGGCAGGGGACTTTCGGCAATTTTTGTTTGTCTTTGTAGTGATAGATAACCCCATCATGTCTTGTGACAAAGGCGAGCTCTGGTGTTCGGCCCATGGATGGAGGATCATGTTGAATATGGTATCATTGCAAGGGCAAGAAATGATGCTGTAAATAATACCGATGAACCAATAAATTTCAATATTAAAGTAAGTTTATTGCAAATTCTTGCCCGAGCGCTAATTGCAAGTAACAAAAAATGACAGACAAATAATGGTGAACGGTATAGTGAGTGACTACTCTAGAGCCGAGCCTTGTGTGCGCATCCTGTAACCTCCCTCATGTCTGCCTATAACCCTTTTGTTTGGCTCATTTCGTGCATTGTGACGACAACCTAAATATCCATGGTGTTTCTGCATCAGAAACAATGAGGGTGTGATAGTCTTGTTGACAATAACCAAGGAGGTTGAGCCTCCTCGCAATAACCTATTGTTGCTTCCCTTTGCAGGTGCCTCTGTACACAATATCGAAAAGGTGTAATTCGTGTGTAGACGGCGACAACTGCCGCCGTCCGGTAATCACTAATGATGCTACAAAAATTACACCTTGGGGCTTATTTATTTTCCTCTGGCCACGTACAAGTCTTCAACAAAAATAGATATAACCATTAGAACACGGGAGGATCTAAGTCTAAGTATAACCACTTTATTATAAGAACAAGAAGATTGCTCCCAGATTCTTGGTCGGGCCACAGCATCCACTTTTAGAAATCTTTATTGATCGAGAAGGAACAAACATGCACATGCACAAACAAATGTACAAATTAAATACACATGTAACGTTATATGAATGTGATAGTTAAAGTATGCTCTTTTGTTTGTGCATGACGTTTGTTCCTTCTCGATCTGACTGGATGCTAGGACCAAGAATAATTTCGCCCGAGTTTCGGAACTCTGAAGGGACGTAATGAAATGAAATGTATAACGGGGGTCCCGTGTTCGAGGAGGTAACGTTACCTCGAGCACATTTATACTGGTACTTACTGGCTGCAAATGATACACCAGATGAATTACTTTTATTAAACATAGAGTGATAGACTAGTCAAGTCAAGTCAAAGTTTATTGCACAACAATTGTAAAACGGGTACAATGTATGGCAAACTTAGGTAACGTTATAATGTATAAGGCAATTAGTAATATACTAGTAGTGGAAGTAACAATAGGTGAAGGTTATGCAATGTTCGAAGGAACAAAGTGTATGATGCATCGATGTGAAACAAATCCAGAATGTTGCTACAGACTATTTGCTAATAACATGAATCTAATACATACTACATTCAGGCTCGATTTTATACATACTGCATTCGGGCTCCATTTTATACAAACAATATGATGGAAAGGAGACACAGCGAGGATCTTATTATCTAGTGTATACATTACTATGACAATGTTTACAAAAGTACAAATCATTACCAAAGACTAACAGAGCGCTATTTCATGTACTTATGTCATGTCCCGACACTGTTTCTGTTTACGTAGGTCAATACATATATACATCCATGCAGAAAAGAAACCTCATGATATCAACTTAATTTTGTAAACATTGTCATAGTAATGTATACATGCATGTTGGACATAGTCTCTGGCTTGCTGGGACATTATTGTGACGGCCTTTTTCAATTTCTAACCGGTGTGAAGCAATTCTGAGTTTTGTTGTATTGGCTACGAAGGATTTGTTTTGGACCGAAATCAAGTATTTCGCAATCTGGAAGTCAGATTTTATTTTTGAATACGTATCGAGTTTACTGAAACTTTTGATTTTTTGTCGCCAGCTGGATAGAAACTCGTCTTTAAGGCGCTCATTGAACATGTTTCCAAAATAGTTGGCGCTTATGGTAGGGTTCAGCCAAATATTTTGGAACCCATGTCTGCAGAGTGTATCTCGTACATGTATAACCCAGTCTTGTTCTAGTCTTACAGCTTCATTATATGCCTTTTTCACTATTCTGTCATTCGAAAGGCTGTTCAATCTTATCCAATATTTAACCAGTTGAGTCTGTGTATCTATGTATAGCGGGAACATGCCCAATTCTCCCCTTACGGCAGCGTTAACTGAACTTTTGGGGACGCGGAGAAGTATCTATGATAGAGACAACACCGGCTGTTGTTGTTGTTGTGACGAGATCAAATTTCGGGGTTAATGACCTAACGTGCAGGTGACCTCTTCGGCAAGCGGCTCCAAAACGCAGCAAAACGCAAATTTTAAGCATTAAATTTTATTTCCATTCATCCTTATTGACAACAAAATACTGTATTTTTCTGTGAATAATACAGCTTTATTAGAATGAAAATTATTCAATTTGAGTTTCTAGCAGCCGGATTATGAAATTAGGATGACTTTAAAGCGACGATTTTTAGCGTGTTGATGCGATGAAAACCAAAGAAGACTTTGGCATGGCGGCAGCGGGGTGTGTTGTTGAAAGTTAGTGGAAGAACTTCTGAAAGTTTCGTCAGATTTTCCTTTACAGAAGAAGGTCCTATCGCATGTGTGAGCTGTCAGGACGCGTCGACTGCAGTCTAGCTAAGATGGACCTGCAGAAACCCTGGGACAGCGAGCCAGACGACAGACTTTCAGGCGGGATTGTGTAAGTAACGCTGCGCCCACGCTGGGAGCTTGTAGGGCGAGGCGGTCCGGACATGAGTAACGTTTCAGATATGCCCCATCCAGTTTCCTAGGTCTACGGATATTCGGTACACACCCATTCTAATGCACAGTAGATTTAGTTGCTTTATAGATAAACAAGAAGAAGATATATCGCCGTTCCATGGGACCTTTGACTTTGTTTTTGTTCGGAGGAGGTCAGGGGTGTAATAGGGCAATCCAAGCAGATGTGGGGTGGGACATAGTGACGTCCGGGCTTCTCTTGCAGCCGTATCTCCAATCTTTGATCTCTTTATTCAATATACCTTACCACTTCGCAGTCTGAATTATGATGGTATTTACATACCAGTACGTACCACATTTTACTGCAGAATTACTTAAAAGGTTGTGTCGTTAAAGTAGAATTGTTAAAACCCTGCTTGCATAACATGACATTTAAAATTTAGAATTCTGGACTCATTAATTAGGCTGGAAATCTGAACGGATACCCTCACATAGGGTTTTGTTCAGTAATTGTTTGAGATTGAGAACATTGATATCAATATTTACAGAAACACAGTACATAGGGGGTTGGGGTTTTGTGCGCGTTAAAATTTGCGCGTTAAAACTTGCGCGTTAACAACCTGCGCGTTAAAATATGCAAATTAGCTGATTCCCTGGGGATTTGAAAATTTTTTGCAGTTTTAAACTTAAAAGCTTGAAGAAGACAACACAAAATGAAATTAAGTATCATATTGTTGCATTCTAGAGTACAAATATCCCTTTCCAGGAGTTTTAAAGTGATTTTTAAACATTAAGTTTTAACGCGCAACAAAGGTTGATATTTGCATGTGAAACAATCTGCTTGACAAAAGATGAAATGAAGCTTGTAGAATGGAAAAATGCCTCAAGCATTTATATCTTATGATATAAAGCCTCACACTTGTAATTTTTCCATGTATTTGTGTCTAATTCAAGTGATTTTGAAATCTTCTGGATATGCAAATTAGCCTATTCCCAAGGGACCTAAAAATTAGGGGCTTTTCAAACCAAAAATTCAGGTAACAGATGTAAAATCATATAATGGGGTCACATTTTTCTGCCAAAGAATTTCTCATTGCACAACTTAATTTTTTAACGCGCAGATATCTAACGCGCGCGCAGATTTTTAACGCGCAGAAAACCCGTTCCCGTACATAGGTAGTCATCCGTACTGAGAAGTGTTAACGATACATTCAGACTATATATATCTGAATTTACCGTTAACACTTCCTAGTATAAAAATATAATCTAGGTCTACCTAACAGAGTGTTCATTCATATCAATTTTCTTCGACAATTCTATCATGTATTTTTGGGAAAAGCAGAGTTTTTGTGAGGCTTTGTATTGCAGATAGGAGTGCAGATGTTAGGGTGGTTAAGCGTTCTGGCTAGCCAGTTAACAATACAACTGTCCACCTTACATCTTCTTGGACAACAATCATTCCGGAAGTGTACCTAATAGCAGAACAAGGCTGGACTCCTGGCTACCCTACATCTGCTTGGACTGTGGGATTTGTGGTGTAATCTGTTGCAGCAAATTAGCAAATCCCAGCACAGTGTAAATCCCAGAACAGTGTAAATCCCAGCACAGTGTCCTGATGTTTGTGTATGTAAACAGGATTGTGCCCTGATCCAACAACTGATTATCTTCTGTGCAGCGTACTTAACAAGATTATAAAGGCGTGAAAAAGATGACGAAAGCTTGTGAAGTTGGTATTCTTGGTGTCTGACTAACCTATGTGGTCATAAGACTCATTCTTAAGTAGCTGAAGAAATTGCCAAGTGGGGAGGTGACTAGTGGATTGGAATAACAAAAAATCAGATTCATTTGGCCCATTTCCACTTCATGTCTTTATTGTCGTACGTCTAAGAAAATAGTCACATGTGCCCTGCTGTTGCAAAGGTCACGTGTGACTTCTGCGTGCCATTGTTATGCTGAGAGCAAAGGTAGGCAGGTGACAGGTTTGTCTGTTTGTTTATTTCGATCTCCAATTAGAATTTACAATGATATGCAGTTTTTGTTGGAAAGACGTGAAGAATGCAGCCGAACAGAGACTGTGCATTGTGTGATTGTTATCTTTTATCAGGTGTTGATCTTAACAATGGCCTATTGTTTTCCAGTGTGCTGTTTTAACACCCGGCACCTAAATAATTGTTTATTACAATAGCTATCATGTAACAATGATATACATGGATAAAACTTTCTAAAATCTGAGGTAATAACATTATCTGAATCATCATTATGTACCGTCATTTCATTAAAAAATCCAATTAATTCTTACATTTTCATATCCTGAGTATCATCCTAGTTTAAAATATTCAGGGACAAACAAAGTCTTCACACACACACCTATTCACTGGTTGGTAGGATTCTCACATTTTTATATTCAAAGTAAATTAGATAGTACCCAAAACTGAAATGGTGATAGCCGTGTTACAAATTGCCCTAATAAGATACGTGCTTCCCTACCCAGATGGTGCTATGTCAGGAACCAGAGTTTAGACCCTTTTTAATGCCAAAGGGCAACAATGCTGTCTGTCTGCCAAACCTGCTAAATCACCTGGCCAGGTCACGGTCTGGGGAACACAACATTATAGTGGGGAAGGGGGTGGTACAAAGTTGACATGTACACAATAGGCAGTGTTACATGTAGCTTACTATAGTTAACTGTTTCTGCACCTAGTATCCATACCATGTTGACATTTTACAGCCCAGTCAACAGTTCTGGGTTGTGAAGAGGGTCTGCATGCTCTTTTCCGTAAGGCGTAGGCAGGCCTTTTTAATTCCCGTAATTCGTAGGGTAAGCTATTTTATTTCACGTAATTCGTAGTGAGGATGGAAAATTTACCGTAAAGCGTAGCCAGTGTATTTCACGTAAGGCGTAATCTAGCCTAAAAATTTCACGTAAAGCGTAATTAAGCCTAAAAATTACCCGTAAATCGTAGCTGGCCTCCCAAATTTCGTAAGTCGAAACGTAGTCTACCAGTAAATTTAGTCCTTCAAAACACAGGAAATTGCGTTTCAGAGGATCAAGATTTCAAAATTTCGCCGGACCTCACTTGCGACTCCTTTCACCTTCGGTCATCGACATGGTAAAAATATGGTATATACCCTCAAAAATCTTCTTTTTTTTGCAAATAGAAATGTCATTGAAGTTAGCTTAGGCCCCGTTCATGATGCAAAAATTAATGCGGATGCATCCGCATGTGCGTCCATCCGATCATGATCCGCATGCAAACGGTTTACATTTTGTGTCCACGATGCCAACGGGCAATCCGTTTCAGATCCGCGTCAGGGAATTAGAACATTACGCAACAACAGAACATTGCGAAAAAGATGGCGGATCCCCAGCTGTTGTTGTTAGTGTTTTTCCTGAAAATGCCGTGTGCCCGCGGAAGGGAACGTACGAGGCGGCAGCGACGAAAGGTTTTGTGCCTTGGCCTGGCTGCAGTGAGATGCGGCCATAGTGACCGCTAAAATTTCACAGTTTCCCGCGTCACGGCGCGAACTTTGACCCCACGTTACCCGGATGTAATGCGGATTCACGCCGCATTTGCGTTCATGATGACAGTTCGCAAATGCGGATTTAATTAATCCGTTTCAAATCCACCTCCCGAGGTGGTCCCGAAAAATCCGCATCAAATCCGTTTCGGAACATTCATGATGAGAAATTTATCCGCATCGGCCAAAAATGCGGATGCATCCGCATTAATTTTTGCATCATGAACGGGGCCTTAGTCTGCCAGCAAAATTTGCCTATCAGAATGCAGGAAAAATCATTTTAGAGGGTCAAGATTTCAAAATTTCCATGGTCCTCCTTGTGCCGCCTCGCGCCTTTGGAACTCGAAATTCTGAAAATATGTTGGGGATGTGTGTCAACCTCAAAGATCTGTTTTGCTAATAGAAATTTTCCCATCAAAATGCACAAAATATCGTTTTATAGAGGGTCAAGATTTCAAAATTTAGCCGGATCTCCTTTGCCACTCTATTCACCTTCGGTCATCGACTTCGTAAAAAATATGTATCATGGCTGGGGGATGTGACGTGTCAACCTCAAACACATTTTTTACTGATAGAAATGTAATTTCACTTAGTTTTCTATAATAGCCAAAAAAACTGGCGTTTCAGGGGGGCAGGATTTCAAAATTTTCCCGGACTTTCCTTCGGCGCTCGACGTGGCAAAAATAAGTTGGCTGGCGTCACCCTCGTAAGCTTACGCTGAACCCCTGGGACTCTTTAATTAGAAATGCCATTTAACTTAGCTTTGTTTGCCAGCGAAAATTTCCCTTCAAAATGCAGGGAATAGTGTTTCAGAGAGTCAAAATTTCAATCTTTCTTGCGGAGCACGACCCCGCCTCTGTCGAGTGTTGCCAGCCTTCCAGAATTTAGCGTAAACCGTTGTCAGCCTGTCTGAATTTAGCGTAAAACGTTGCCTGCCTTCGTGAATTTAACGTAAAGCGTTGTCGACCGTCCCGAATTTAGCGTAAAGCGTTGTCAGGACCCCCCATGCAGACCCTCTTGTGAAGCATGGTTTGAACTGTTGTTTTCAAGTCAGGAAAAACAGACTTCATAGAAGTGGCAGATAGTTCAAGTCTGGTGCTGTCAGTCCTATCTGGTGTACAGTCGAAAATCTGGGTAAGTTCTGCATTTTTTTTTGTGGGGGAATCACTGTTAGGCACGATCTACACACAGTTTTTCCCGATATCGGCGAGCCTACAACCTCTCGCCGACAGCTTTTTTTCATCGTCTAGATGAAACTACTATATCGCCATTACGATATCGGGAAAATTTCTCCCGAAAGGTCCGGACCATTCGTACGATAGCTTAGCAGGGGTCCCTGACAGCTTCCGTGCGCGTACAGATGTGTCCCGACTTCGGGAAGGCTCATTAGCATACAACGCGGGCTCAAAAGGCTATATAAGGCTACATATAGTTGTTTATGACTACAAGCGCCACGGGTGTCCCGCGGCCAACGTTCCAGATCCCTCCCGACACATCCACAGATATCGGTAAAAACTGTGTATAGATTGGGCCTTAGATTCTGCAGTAATGTGATTATATGGTATAGTGGTCGTACTCTTATGACCACTCTTATGAACATCTAGAATATAGAGAAGCTTTATTGCAGTATGCAGTATGTGATTATAGTAGTTATAGCTTATACTGCAGCTGGGATCCTGACACGGGCAGCAGTCGGGTAGTCAGTCTTCACACCGCGCTTCCAGGCAGCTAGTCTGGCAAGTCCTCACTGGTGAGGCAACGTCTGCTGCTGGCATCCCTGTAACGGGTAGGCAGCAGTCGGATAGTGTAACCTTCATTGATAAGTCCATACTACAATATAGACTATTAGTACCGTATTACAAACATGTATCTCTAATATCTTGATATGATGAGGTGGGCTATAATATCATGTCACTCACTCCCCTGCCCTGTTGTGATTGGTTGATGGATGGTGAGATTAGTGATAACACTCCTGATGGGACATCTGTGTCAGCGATATGAATCAGGCTACAACAAGTCATTTCTGTGGTTCTGATGCTTCTGTGTCAGCAATATGGGGATGTGTGGGCCTCCACAAGTCATTTCTGTGGTTCTGATGCTTCTGTGTCAGCAATATGGGGATGTGTGAGCCACAACAAGTCATTTCTGTGGTTCTGATGCTTCTGTGTCAGCAATATGGGGATGTGTGGGCCTCCACAAGTCATTTCTGTGGTTCTCGGATCTGTTAATGGCAAATTGAGCAAGAGGTTACCACAAGTTTGATGCCAAGGGTAAAACTCTCAAAACTTGCATTAGATATATACTACTAATTAAGACCCTGAAATTGTGCATACAAACAACATGCCCTCTACTTAACTGGTTTTTTTTTTTTTGGAATGTTGATGTTCCTGCAGTGCTGTTTGATCAGTTGGTTTATTGTTGTTTTATTTTGTTTAATTTGTTGTGCCCTGAGTGCCTCAGTATCAGTATCAGGTCAGAGTTCACATAGCTGAACAGAGTAACAAGGTGCATGTCAGGAGTCAGGACTGTCTGCTGGCCCAGGTAGCCTGACTAAAACCACGCTCCTGAGTCCTAGAGGCCGGCTCTACAATTGTCATTATTATATTAGCCCAGCCAGTGAGAGATTGTGTAAACACAGGCTAAAGGCCCAGGTCGGTGACATGTTCTGTCCAGATGTTTACTGGTAATAGTTAATTTTGTTATAACTAAGGATAACCAGGTTATTTTTTGTGTACAGTGAGCATGAAAATTTTTTTGCGGACATATAGAGTTATGTTGTATCACTCATCAGAGTTATGTTGTATCACTCATCAGAGAAGAGACTGTTCTGTTAAATGGCAGGCAGACAAAAAAGAAACCTGACAAAATTATAACAAACTCTACTCAATAAAAAGTGCTTATATAGACCTCTGCTTGGATGTTTTTCAGAAAAGAAGGCTCCTTGCTGATGAAGGAACGAAGACTTTAAGTGTTTCAAATACAAGTTGATAAAGCAGAAAAACCATTGATAATGCACAAAAACAATTTAGATGCATGTTTCTACATATTAACTGCTAGTGCTACTCCCGATAATGTATTTCAGGAAATGCTCTCATTCATATTTTTCTAGGTCCATTTTTGCACAGTAAATGGCTGAGGCTGTGTAGTCAGGGGCTGGTCATGTTGTTTTTGTCCAACCTCGGCCTTGTGGCAGTTGCAATGGCAACAGCTGTGCAATAGACTAGAAGCCAGACTGTTCACAGGTTCCAGCCGAACGCCATATCGAACAAATAGAACCCCCTATTCTATTCCGAATACTCGGTCAAAAGCAGTCCTAGTGGGGTAGGAATGGCCAAAGAAAAATGCTATGCCTTTTTTATTGAAGACTTAACCGGCTGAGTATAGTTGTTTTGCGAAGGATTGGCGCTACATATCATTAATTTGTTCCTGGGCAGTATGTACATGTAAAGCAGTATACGCAGAAGAGACGGCACTCTGCACTAGCGGACTTTGTATTAGGGTCTTATATTTGGCATGTGGTACAAGCTCCCTCTCCGTGACCAAGCTGCTTTCTTCTTAATTTGGTTTTTCTCCTTAGCATGTATGCAATTGTCATGCATGCAACAAACACTGTAGAAAGCCTGCCGCATATATATGTACCCAGCTTTACATCTGCCAAGGGCCCAAAAAGCTAAACCGAAGTCAGTCGGTATTCTCAGCTTAAATGCGGCGGCGGCCATGTTTTTGCAACTCGCGCCGTTTTTGACCGAGGTTTTGAAATAGAACCCGAGATCGAACAGGGGGCGGGGCTTATGATGTTCGGCTGGAAGGGTCAATTGCACTGTGAGGCCAAGTTTCCATGGTGCATGTTGGCTCTAAAGCCAGACTGTTTCCATGGCTACACAGACCAGGTTACCATGGTGCATGTTGGCCCTGAAGAAGCCTGGAAGCAGACTGTTTCCATGGCTACACAGATCAGGTTACCATGGTGAATGTTGGCCCTGAAGAAGCCTGGAAGCCAGACTGTTTCCATGGCTACACAGATCAGGTTACCATGGTGAATGTTGGCCCCGAAGAAGCCTGGAAGCCAGGCTGTTTCCATGGCTACACAGATCAGGTTACCATGGTGAATGTTGGCCCCGAAGAAGCCTGGAAGCCAGACTGTTTCCATGGCTACACAGATCAGGTTACCATGGTGAATGTTGGCCCTGAAGAAGCCTGGAAGCCAGACTGTTTCCATGGCTACACAGATCAGGTTACCATGGTGAATGTTGGCCCTGAAGAAGCCTGGAAGCCAGACTGTTTCCATGGCTACACAGACCAGGTTACCATGGAGCATGTTGGTTCTACAAAATTAGAGCCAATGAGCAGATTGTAAGCCCCAGAACAGTGTAGCTTCCAGACTAGTACTTCAGTAACTTAGTAAGGGATAATGTATGAACCTGTAGTTACTAGCCAACCAGACAAATGTTTTCAAAACACCCAACGGTAACTATTGTTGTCTGCAGTTGTAAAAGTGTCAAATCAAATTAAGCATGAGAGTCTGTGTACTGACAGGGGCACATTTATGGCATGTAGTAGATACCATCATGCTGGTGATGAAGCCTGGTGAAGGATTTTGTTATCTTTCGGATCAAAGCTGACCTGTAATTGCGGACTCAACCAAATTTTCGACTAATAATTTTTTTTGTTGAGGAATGGACATTCCACTACAACTTGACTTCAAGTTGGTATAACCTGCTAGTAACTACATGTGTCTACATGCCTGGTGCAGAATATTGTATAGTATTGTCGCAATCCAAATAAAGTCAAAGTCAATGTGTTTGTTTAGATAACCAGTTTTCCTACATGGCTTGTCCTCCTTGGCTTCAGGACTTATTGTTTATAAACATGTACAGTAGTTTTTACTGTGAAAGCTGTTGTTTTTATACTTATAGTGATGTCAGCATGACAGCAGTTCCTGAGTGGTGTAAACAATGTGATGATGTCATCACAACATGCCGCTAGTCACGTTCGACCTTCAGACATTCCTCCGGTGCTTGAAGGGCGTTGAGTTGAGTATGTCAGGCCAAAACTGTGTTTACCACTCCTCACGTCTCGCCCTGTACTTCTCCGTGCGTAGGCCTACCTTCAGTTCAGGTGCAAATGTCGTTTATTATCAAATTTGAACTGTCAACATTCCACGGTGCCCTCTTACTGACATGTTACTGTATACACTTTCAAAACTTATGTGAACCATGTTCTAATAGTCATCAATTACACATTGACCAGAAGAACACATGTGAACCAAGTGTTGAACTTAAGCAGGTAAGGTTTCATGTGAAAGATGTAACTGCTGTTATGTTAACAGGTAACTGCAGTAGAAAGGCCCGACATTTGGGTGGGTCTGACACATGGTGCTCCATGTGATTGGAGGGACCCCCCACCTACCACCCCCCCAGGCCTGAAATGAACACTCCCTGCCTCACCCTCTCAAGGTCACCCCAGGTCAGGGATGTTTGGTGTCAACAACAGGCGATTATTTACTGTTGTTAGAACAACAGCCGATTATTTACTGTTGTTAGAACAACAGTCGTAACGTCATGTCATGTCAGGACAACTCCTGCAGGTGAAATACTTACAGGATCTCTAAGGAATCATTCTATAGACATCCCAGGTACAGGAACATGTAAGTTTTACTCACTGCTACATTTGTATATAGTACATGTGTATTACTAGCAACAGGATATCTTAACTTACACTAAGTTACAGTAGTCTAGTAGTAGAGTTCTTAAATACATGTAGCACGAATGCTGCCATCTCTATGTTATTATTTGGTAGAAAAATTCCTACTGACTCCCAGAATTTGACAAATTAGGAAGAATATTTGCTGTGTCGTATCAGGTCAGGCTGTGTTTTTATCTCTGTCAGCTAGGGGTCACATGGGTACCGGTACAGAAAACTCAGGTTTGGTTCAGGTCCAGAGGGTTCGGTCCAGGTCCGGACATGAACCTGGACCTGATTGTATGTGAAAACTTGTGAATGGACTTTAGTGATGATAGTCAAAACAATTGTCCATTTCCCAACAAAGAAATATGTTTGGTGGAGTATTCGACTCCCACTGGCATTTTAAATTCCTAGACTAAGTGCCTCTGTAAGATTAACTGGAAAACTTGGTAGAAAGGACTATAGAGAGTATAGACTCTACGCTACTTTGCTCTTCTTATTTTCTTCGACCAGTATGTAACGTAAGCCCCAAAACCTGTGAATGCCTGATCATATATATATATATAATCTGTTGATTTTTCAATAGATTCAACATCCTGTCCACCGATTTTTCTGGACCGGTCCAATGAGAAAAAAAACATTTTTTTTTACCGGTACATCATACCGGTACTTAGCCCTATTGTCAGCTGGTGTACAATCCTGCATGACTGTGCTGCTGACATGCGGTAATGATTAGCATTTCAGTGAGGTGCAACTGTATGCAGATATAGTTTTGAAATTCCCATTTCTATTCCTTTGAGATTTAAAACTCGGTAATTCATGGTGAGGTTGTGAATTGAAGTGGTGAAGTGATGGATCACTGAGATGATTATTTTGTACCAGCTCCTTGGAGGTGATTATTTTGTACCAGCTCCTTGGAGGTGATTATTTTGTACCAGCTGCCCTTGGTGCTGAACACCTGTCCTTGGTGCGGAACACCTGCCCTTGGTGCTGAACACCTGCCCTTGGTGCTGAACACCTGCCCTTGGTGCTGAACACCTGTCCTCGGTGCTGAACACCTGTCCTCGGTGCTGAACACCTGCCCTTGGTGCTGAACACCTGCCCTTGGTGCTGAACACCTGCCCTTGGTGCTGAACACCTGTCCTCGGTGCTGAACACCTGTCCTCGGTGCTGAACACCTGCCCTTGGTGCTGAACACCTGTCCTTGGTGCTGAACACCTGCCCTTGGTGCTAAACACCTGTCCTTAGTGCTGAACACCTGCCCTTGGTGTGGAACACCTGCCCTAGGTGCTGAACACCTGCCCTTGGTGCTGAACACCTGCCCTTGGTGCGGAACACCTGCCCTAGGTGCTGAACACCTGCCCTTGGTGCTGAACACCTGCCCTTGGTGTGGAACACCTGCCCTAGGTGCTGAACACCTGCCCTTGGTGCTGAACACCTGCCCTTGGTGCGGAACACCTGCCCTAGGTGCTGAACGCCTGTCCTAGGTGCTGAACACCTGTCCTTGGTGCTGAACACCTGCCCTTGGTGCTGAACACCTGTCCTTAGTGCTGAACACCTGCCCTTGGTGTGGAACACCTGCCCTAGGTGCTGAACACCTGCCCTTGGTGCTGAACACCTGCCCTTGGTGCGGAACACCTGCCCTAGGTGCTGAACACCTGCCCTTGGTGCTGAACACCTGCCCTTGGTGCTGAACACCTGTCCTTGGTGCTGAACACCTGTCCTTGGTGCAGAACACCTGTCCTTGGTGCTGAACACCTGTCCTTGGTGCTGAACACCTGTCCTTGGTGCTGAACACCTGTCCTTGGTGCAGATGCTTGTAATGAATGCCTCCAGAATAACTCGTAATCCTCACTGATGGAAATACTATATCTTAACACTGTGCCAAGTACATCTGTCAAATCCAAGTACTTCTATCAAAGCCAAGTACATCTATCAAAGCCAAGTTCATCTATTAAATACAAGTACATTTGTCAAATACATTTGTCAAATCCAAGTACATCTGTCAAAGAAGTTGCCAGCTCAAAGTCAAACCTGTTATCCTCCTGAACTTGAAGCTCTCTTCTTTAACCCCGTTTCTGGGTAACAGACGGAGGATCGATGGGCCTTATCCCACCCTGAGCTGCTTGAGCAGAGTTTGGCCCACGGCTTATTGGGAACAAATCCAGCAGCAGCCTGGATGGAGTTGAGAGATTCCCTGCTCTCTCAATATGCATGGCTCAGCCAAAGTGAGATGTACGGAGGGCTTTAGGGAAATCCCTGGCAGATGTGCAGATCTGTTCTAAAGATTGTCTAGTTCCTCTTCCCTCCTCGTGATGTATGTTAGAGTCTACCAGACGGCTTATTGTCCTCGCGTGGGCTGGCTGCCGTCTTCACGGCGCCTCTCTCTCTCCCTCTGAAAGGGTTTTAGAATAGGGAAAAAGAAAAAGAAGAAGTGTTGTGCAGATTATAATCCATCTACACCCAGTCTGTTGATTTTCCCTGGATAGGGTGTTCCACTTGATAGATGTAGAGTTTTACAGACTGTAAGTTTGTGAGCTACAGATGAGAGTCCCTGAGGAAGGGAGACGGTGGAGAATGCGGCTTCTAAAGACGGACGGGGATCTATCTTTGTGGTACTTCTCTCCTGGGCTCCCTCACTCCATGGACATGATAACGGATTGTTTTCTCTTACAACTCCAGGCCTGAACCTGGACAGAAGCTTTTCTTGACTGTTTTTTCAGTCAATAAACATTGTAAGAATCTCTCCATTTCTGTTTCCTTGCATATCTTATTACCTTATGAAAAGTAGAAATGTAGATGTCCATGTACTTTTGTTGTTTTAATAATAATAATAAGTTTATTGCAAATTCATGCCCATTGGGCTAATTGCAAGAAAAGAATGACTAATTACATGAGATGAATAAATGTGGTCTGAATACATGTAGATAAACTAAATTCTAACATACAAATATCAAGTGGATGAATATACATACGATACATAATGGGGTACTAAGTCTACGTAACTATTACAGGGTTTGACTTCTTTCTTGAAGACATTTGAAAATGAAATGCCCCATGTGTTCTATAATAGATTGATCCCTTGATGTTAGTAGGAAGAGAATCTTTTGTGGCGTTTTTAACAATGAAAATGTTGGTGTGATTTCGGTCACTCTATCAAATAGCCTTTTTCTTTCGGCTTCGAATTGGGGGCATTCACAAATAAAATGTGTTTCATTTTCCACTGCATTCGTTGTGCACTGCTTACAAATTCTTTCTTGAACAGGTAGCTTTTTAATAGATCTGTATTTCAATTTTTATTTCATTGTTCTCAATTTATTCACAACAAGCCAAAACAAAGCCTCTGTGCACAAAGTCAAAAAGGCAGAGGTCAACAACAGAGGGTGCAGTGGTAAAGAGTCTCAGATTTTATGTTTGACTGAAAATCTTTTTATTTCCACATTCAGGATCAACATGATGAGCTCCATGCAGAAGACGGTGGAGGGGGTGAGGTCGATGCTTGGAACAGCGGCAACTGTAAGTCGTGTTTCACGGGGGAGGGGGGAGGTCAATGCTGGGAACAGCGGCAACTGTAAGTCGTGTTTCACGGGGGAGGGGGGAGGTCAATGCTGGGAACAGCGGCAACTGTAAGTCGTGTTTCACGGGGGAAAGTTTTCTGTAAATCTTAACGAGAATCAGCTGTGCAATTATCCGAGTGCACGTCGGTAGCGTCTCTCCCATCTCATCGTAATGAAGAGTTTATCTACTTAGCGGAGCATGATTAGATTTAGAAGCTGGTCACGGAGGCCAAAACAATATAACCAAATGGTCTGACCGTGCCTAGGAGAATGACAAGCTTGTTTTCCGTTGTCTGTCGGGTAATAATGTTTGGACCAATCAGATTGCGTTACATGTTTGCCGCGTGGCGGGAAATCTGCTCTTGATTACAATTAGGTATACACCGGAATTTCCCCACCGTTCAAACTTTATTACTCAATGGCTTCCTGCAAATTAGCAAATAAAAACACATCAAAAAGAAATATGCTGATGCTAAAGTATGCACTACTGCAAATTATGATATGCATGTACAATGTAGATGTATTACCTACCTAGTACCTGATTACATGATGATATATTACAACACAGTTAATGGCTTGTTTAGATCTGTGTTTTGGGAGGTATGGTTTTAAGTTAATGCATTACAATCCATTTGGGATCTTCATATTCTCAAACAGCTTTTTCACAAAAGACTTCCTACAAGCAAATTGATGTTTTTCTGCAGAATTAGGAAACTTCTAGGCTGACACAAAACTAAGTAAGACAATATTTAATGTCTTACAGAACCTCCTTGGAAACTTCCAGACCAACAGAAAACTTCTGTAACTAAGGAAGACAATGTCTGATGTCTTACAGAACCTTCTACTGTCCTAGAGAACTTCTGTAACTAAGGAAGACAATGTTTAATGTCTTACAGAACCTTCTAGGGAACTTCTGTAACTAAGGAAGACAATGTTTAATGTCTTACAGAACCTCCTGGGAAACTTCCAGACGAACGCAGAGCTGGTGCAGACGGTGAACTCCATCATCGAGCAGTTTGTGCTGAAGAGTCTGGAGATCGGTGAGTCGGGATGACATGGGAATTCATGTCTCAATCCTACTTGTAATGTGGTTACATTGTCATAGGCCCCCGTATGATTTTAATGTGCAATTTATCATGGTTGTTGGACCGTATTACTTCCCTTGCACTTGTGGCCATCAGAAATGAATAAACATCACACTGTGGTCCTTAGGGGCCCGTCCCGGGGACTGCAGCCCTTTCAGCAGCATGCAAAGTTACATGCCAGGATTCAAATTCTAACATTAAGTTTCCGACCCCACGGTCCTAACCCATGTGTAAGGCTGATGAGGCTTAGAATACCCATTGTGATGAGAAACTGCAGAGATCAGAAGTCTGTGGGTAGAGCCAGGTACATTAGTAAGGGCTGGGTTAGTAAAAGGTAATACAGGCGACCTGGTCAGAGCTGTATGAACATTCATGGAACCAGAGTCTATAGACAGCAATCCAGGGGGTCGTCATACCACACAGCTTGGGTATTTATGGGAAGGAATATAAGGGGTGCCAGCTAACAGAAAATCATGTGCTTCAGTAACGGATGGATAAATGATGGAATGATGTTAAATTAGTGTGAAATAATCCCCCAGACTGCCGACTGGTGCCAGAGGAGGAGGCAGTTCGGCTGGAGGTTTGTCTGTACAGTACTACATTGTAGTAGTCAGTTCCAGAACAGATGAGTGGATACATGCAGGAATGATACTAACTGGTGTGAATAATCCCCCCAGACTGCCGACTGGTGCCAGAAGAAGAGGCGGTGCGGCTGGAGGTTTGTCTGTACAGTACTAGTCAGTTCCAGATCAGATGGGTGGATAGATGCAGGAATGATACTAACTAGTGTGAATAACTCCCCCAGACTGCCGACTGGTGCCAGAGGAGGAGGCAGTCCGGCTGGAGGTTTGTCTGTACAGTATTAGTGACCAGTTCCAGATCAGATGGGTGGATAGATGCAGGAATGATACTAACTAGTGTGAATAACTCCCCAGACTGCAGACTGGTGCCAGAGGAGGAGGCAGTGCGGCTGGTGGCAGAGGAGGAGGCAGTGCGGCTGGTGGCAGAGGAGGAGGCAGTTCGGCTGGAGGTTTGTCTGAAGAACAGCAGCCAATTCCAACTGACGGACGTGATGTGCTACCTCACTGTGCACTCTGACCTCACCGTGCACTCTGACCTCTCCGTGCACTCTGACACCGCGGGGGAACCAGATGCTAACGTAAGTACTGAGCATGTGCTACCTCAACGTGTACTCTGACCTCACCGTGCACTCTGACCTCACCGTGCACGCCGACGGAACCACGGGGGAACTCGATGCTAACGTAGGTCAAGTTCGTCTGTTGGTCAATAATGTTATATGGAAGAGGACTGAACTTGACATGGCCTGAACCCTGAAGAAATTGGGACTTACCCAAGTTTGAAGATCTCAGTATACATTCAAGCACTGAGTCCAACTTTGAATATAGATGTGGGAGGTTTTTTGGCACTTACAGCCCGTTGTTGAGGTTACGGAAAAGTACATTTAATAGTAGAGACTAGGGCTGGGTATCGGTACAGCGTACCGGTACAAAACCGGTTTTTCTTATTGGACCGGTCCAGAAAAACCGGACCTGAAAAAATTAGGTGGACCGGATGTTGGACCGGTTAGAAAATTAACATATTATTTCATCAGGCATTCACACGTTTTGGCGCTTGCAGGTGGAAGAAAATAACAAGAGTGGAGTAGAGTAGAGTTTATAGTCATTTCTACCAAGTTTTACAGTCAATCGTACAGGTGCAGTTAGCGTTGTAGGATTTTAAGACGCCAGTGTAAGTCTAATACTCCACCAAACAAATTTCTATGTAGTGAAATGGACCATTGGCATGAGTCATACTGAATCAGGTCCAGGTTCAGGTCCGAACCTGGACCTGATCCTCTGGACCTGAACCGGACCTGGACCTGAATTTTCTGTACCGGTACCCAGCCCTAGTAGAGACTGTGGATGTTTCATCTGACTCTTTTCTATAAGGTAAAAGAAACATGTCCATGTTATATCGCAGGGTTCCCCGCGAGAGGCGGACCTTTCCCTGGTGCCGCGGGCGGAGGGGCCGTGTGTAAAAAGGAGTCGGACCAACTCCGGCGGAAACTCGTGCTCCAACAACAACGGCGCCACCTGGCTGGGGCCGGCAGAACTGCAGATGTACTCCAGCTGGAGGGGAAACGTCTGTCTTAGATGGGGAAACGTCTTAACTCCCAAACAGGTACGTCTTAAACAACGTCTTAACTCCCAAACAGGTACGTCTTAAACAACGTCTTAACTCCCAAACAGGTACGTCTTAAACAACGTCTTAACTCCCAAACAGGTACGTCTTAAACAACGTCTTAACTCCCAAACAGGTACGTCTTAAACAACGTCTTAACTCCCAAACAGGTACGTCTTAAACAACGTCTCAACTCCCAAACAGGTACGTCTTAAACAACGTCTCAACTCCCAAACAGGTACGTCTTAAACAACGTCTTAACTCCCAAACAGGTACGTCTTAAACAACGTCTCAACTCCCAAACAGGTACGTCTTAAACAACGTCTCAACTCCCAAACAGGTACGTCTTAAACAACGTCTCAACTCCCAAACAGGTACGTCTTAAACAACGTCTTAACTCCCAAACAGGTACGTCTTAAACAACGTCTTAACTCCCAAACAGGTACGTCTTAAACAACGTCTCAACTCCCAAACAGGTACGTCTTAAACAACGTCTCAACTCCCAAACAGGTACGTCTTAAACAACGTCTCAACTCCCAAACAGGTACGTCTTAAACAACGTCTTAACTCCCAAACAGGTACGTCTTAAACAACGTCTCAACTCCCAAGCAGGTACGTCTTAAACAACGTCTTTCTGCCCAAATAGGTGAGCCTTAGATGGGGAAACATCTTACTTCCCAAACAGGTACATCCTAGGGAAACAATGCCTTCCATCCAAAGCAAGTAAAAGATGAACACGGTGCTGCAGTTTTGTGATCAGCTGATAGGTGGCCCTTCTGAGTAGGCACTGTGATGCTTGACCTGGAATAACCCTGTCCTGGTGATGCATTTCTCAGTAATACCTTATAGAGCATTAAACATTTGGGAACAAGTCAGTTAACCCCTCCTTGTGAAGGTAAACATTTGCTTGCTTATGTTAAGATTTTATTCTTTATTCCTTCTATGCCCCCCCCCCCTACAGTTGGTTAGACTAGACCATGTGCAGATTAACATTATTTACTTGCAAATGTTACTGTACTTGTTGTAATTCCTCCCTAATTGCCCCCCCCCCCCCCCTACAGTACCACATCCTACTGGAGGTGCGGCTGCCCAGCCCGGGGTCAGGGGTCGAGCTGTCCAAAACTCACACACACCCCATACAGGTCTCCGACCAGGTACGTTGTCATGGTTACCATCCTCATGATTAGTACAGTTGTCATGGATACCAGTTTTTGTGGTCGTCTTGTCCCGTGACCATAGTCTGTCGCCACCTAGACCTGTATAGTACCAGGGTTGTACTGCATCGTACCAGGTTTGTACTGTATAGTACCAGGTTTGTACTGAATAGTACCAGGGTTGTACTCAATAGTACCAGGGTTGTACTGAATACTAGTAGCACATCTGCTGCAGTAACCCAGTAAGCTCACTGCAAACACACAGGGTTTGTACCGGAGAGTACAAGCTGCATATTCTGATGTTTCTTGTGTTTGTACTGATGCCTCCCATGTATCTACTTGTGCTTCTGGTCTCCCAGTGTACGTTCAGCCACAGCAACTGTACTGATGTTTCCTGTGTGTTTCCCAGTGCACGTTCAGCCACAGCAGCTGTTCTGATGTTTCTTGTGTTTGTACTGATGCCTCCCATGTATCTACTTGTGCTTCTGTTTCTTGTGTTTGTACTGATGCCTCCCATGTATCTACTTGTGCTTCTGTTTCTTGTGTTTGTACTGATGCCTCCCATGTATCTACTTGTGCTTCTGCTCTCCCAGTGTACCTTCAGCCACAGCAGTGCTTCCCTGTCGGATGTGAAGAGTTTCAGCGGCCGAACGCTACTTGTGGACGGGCCTCGGCTGAGACACCTGTGCAAGGTTCCTCCTACGGAAGGGCTGACTCCCAACTCTCTGGTCCTGGTGACACATAAGGTACTGTTATATATCCCCTATCACTGGTCACACACAGCTGTGCAAGGCTGACTCCCTCTGGTACTCCTCACACATAAGGTATGTGGTGTAATTAGTATCAACATCGTACCAACATAGTGGATAGGAACTTACAGTGTCACATACGTGTAATAGCCACAGCAACCTTGGCTGACTGAATGAATAAATTGTACACTCAGAGTTTTACATATTCCTTCCTTGGATTTCTCTTCATTGGCAATCCCCAATGTGATAAAGTATTATTTCACATAATTTTGAGATATTCTGAATTGTGTTTTTATCTTGTTTATTTCTGCAGTGTAACGAGTTGTTGGAGCTTCTAGTGCAGAACACGACTCAAGACGACTTCAGCAAGGTTCTCCTGTGCACGAGAGGTGACCTTTCCCAAGGTCAGGAGGCCATGGTGGCCTGGCTTCAGGAGGAGTTAAAGTAGGGTCAGGGGTCATATTCAGGGTCAGGAGGTCATGGTAGCATGGCTTCAGGAGGAGGTAAGAAGCAGAAAGTGTGAACTAGTGGAAAAGCCAGAATGCTGTTCCCAGATTGGTGCCAGTTTCATGAACAGCACATAAAGAAATTAAGTGATAAGGTTGGACAAAAACTCTCCATCCAAAATTGATGCTACATGACA
The DNA here is from genome assembly GCF_000003815.2 of Branchiostoma floridae. Lineage (NCBI taxonomy): Eukaryota > Metazoa > Chordata > Leptocardii > Amphioxiformes > Branchiostomatidae > Branchiostoma > Branchiostoma floridae. The sequence goes on along the minus strand of NC_049992.1, from coordinate 1,729,737 downwards.
TTAATTGTCTTCCTACAACAGTCAGGAAAATTTTGCCATATTTTCTCAAATTGTTGACCACAAGTTTGCAGCGAAGGCTTTTGTTGCCTGAAAATCTCAAGTTCATCTGAAATCTTTGGTCAGATGAAAAACAGTGTGACGCATTCTGCAGAATAAGTGACAAGTGTCTTGTAGCAAACTCTGTCAGTACATTTGTATTGTATTGTACAAGATTGGGTAAAGCAATCTTTGATAGCTTTTACAAAAAGTGTATTTTTCTCAATTTTTATTTTACCACTATGCACATGCAATGCAAATATAGATGCAAGTATTTTAGAAACAACAAATTGATATCAAAATCAGCCTGATGTAAGGCATCAACAAAATACTGGATGCAGTAATTAAGTAAGTAACAGTAATTAAGTAAGTAACAGTAATTAGCAAAAAGGAATGCAAACATCTGCAGCTCTTTGATGCAGGGAATAAGACTGAAGAGTTGGCAGAAACCAACAAAAATTGTTGCATTAAATTTTTATCTCATACTGTAATTCTAAATGCTTCAAGCCATACATGAGTGTTTGACTGCTTTATTCTATATCAGGTATCTACTGCTATGGTAAGTGTAGATATTTTATAAATATGTGTAACCATACCCATAAGGGTAGGTACAGGTCTGTGTATGTGTTCAACAAAGATTCTCTTCAGTTTGCACAATATGTGAGGAGGCAGCTATGACCAAGAATTGATATTGTTGCAAAGTGCAAAATGTTTTTACACAAGATCAAATCATATAGAGATTGTAGTGAAATATGTTTTAAGGTAGACCTTTTGTAGGGTGTTTAGAAAGCTCTATTTTATGCATATCCAGAGAAACAAGCAGCATACAGCGTATGTGGCACTGTACATGTGCGAGGGGTGATCAATAAGTTCATGACCTCACCCAGAAAAATAAGGTGCACAACTCAGATTGTGGAACATGATACAGTGGAGGCCAGTTAATTGCACATCGGATTAATGCACACTTCTGTTAACTGCACGGAATCCCAAACCGGTGCGGTCAGCTAGATAACTTCGCATGATTGCACCAGCTGGATAATTACACCAAATTCACTGGCAAATAGGCCGTGCGATTAAACGGCTTCTACTGTATATATACAATAGTTTCATCAATACCCACCATATTCAAATGGTTGCAGTCATTTCTTTAAAGTCAGCGTGCTTTTGAAAATCAGAAGATGAGTGGCGAGAAAAACAACTGTGACCTGTGTGGGTGGAGTTTGCCATGAAATCTTAGAAGACATCTTGAAAATGTTTGATGAAGATTCTCCTCGTATTTCAACTATATAGAAGTGATTATCTGACTTTCAGCAGAGCAAGTTGACCCGCACACCTCAGGTCACAGCTCCATCATGCCCATTTTTTCCTTGTCTCTCTCACCTAACGTTACTAGGTGCAAAAGTAATCAGCACAATGAGTTGAATTTTGGTAGACATTTATAAAAGCTTTAGACTTTAAAGCCATGCCCCATAATTTGAGTCATGCACCTTATTTCTTATTCATCCCCCCACATGTTTGTGCATCGGGCAGCTGTCCTGCTGAAGGAAGATGTCTTACAGGAAAGTCCAACCCAACATGTAGGCTGATCAGGAATATGAAGGACGAATTGTGCAAATCTCGTACATCTGAAATGTTTAAGATTGCAACAGGTGTGGCTGCTATGTAGTTCATGGATAGACTGTACAGTACTGTGCCTTACGGTGAAGTGCCTTACGTAGGTAATAACGTTGTTGATACTCATAGGTTAGTGATAGTTGTAATGATGGCCATGAAAATTGATGTTGCTTAAAAGGGCAGTTGCCATGGTTTCCAGGTGTTTTCTTTACTGTAGATAATATTGACAATACAATGCAACCATGTCAGTTTTTACTGCGATGATCGGTTATATGGAAGATTATTACAATGCAATGTGATGTCTTATGCTAATATGTAATTTGATAAGAGGATGATAGCTATAGATATGACAGAACACGTAATACAATATATTCAAACCAAGCCAGCATATCATTTACAAATTAGTTTAATGTAAAAGCAGGCCTTGAGTTTAAGCTAGATCTTATTTGGCATATTTTACCTGGATGTCTTACCTAAGATGTAGATCCTTACATGTAGTTACCTGTTCATTAATTATGTAGCTTAGGATGGTTCAGATTTTGGTTCTGAAAGTCGAGACCTGATCTTAATGCAGTTGTTCTTTCTGGAAAAAAATGAGAGGTTTTGAAGCAAAAAATCTCTGTTATGTGGAAATTTAATAATTATGTATAATTATGTCTATATAATGTCTTACATGTATTCTGCATTTGTGCATGATACTGAGCTTAGTACTGTTCCCCATGCATTTGCTCTTGCAAACCTAAGATCAACATTCTTGTCATCAAACAAACAATGCGGCATTCTTAGATACGTATTGGGTGCCTTATCTTAGTTAGTTACCTGTTTGTTGGTTGAAATATTAGGTAGGTTTTGTAACCTCCAAGCAGATTTGAGATTTACCAGTAGCAAGACAGTATGAAAAACAGTGTCCATCAGCCACCAATGGCTCTACCTTTATTAAGGTACACAGATGGCTTGGGGTGTTGGACAGGCGTGTCCTGCCAGATATAAGGTTATACTAATGTTGATGACTTGCAGCATACGTAAGTTCTGATAGTGTGTAACTATGAGCAGTTTTAGACATGTTATCATTATAGAATTGTTTGAGGATGAATTGCCTATCTTTTTTTTTCTTTTTAATCAACTTCGTGTTCAATTAGAGATAGTGTAGTTTTATAGGTGAGCTATAGATAGAATAGAGCAAATGCAATGCAACTATCGAATGCAAATGAAGTGCAGTTTCTGTGTATGTTTTAGCTAATGTTACCGATCTTCCACAATATATTTTGATGGTCTTCATTGCAAAAATACTTGATGAATTTAACATATTTTTTGCAAGGTAATTGTGTTGTGTCTGTTTCCTTCACTGCTGTAAATGAAGACTGTATTTATCAGAGATTCGCATGGTACTTCCACTGAGAACAGCATAGAACTGGCATGTACTGCTCCAAGAACTCTTATCCAATTTCTGGTGAATTCACTGGGTGAGAAATCATTGCCACTTAAAATGGGATTCAAGGACCTCATTTTCCAGTCCAATAACTGATGTACATGGGAGCAGATGTTCACAACTCAAATGTAATAAATATTTCAACCCTTTCTATGCCTGAACATAGACAAGATAACTCCTGTTATTCTATTATTACACTAATAGCTTCGTTGCAGCAAATTGTCTGGCTTTAATTGACTTTTACATGACCCCAAATAAATCAAATCAATTCTCCCCATATAGCTCAACATTCAGTCACTCGATAATTGCAGGACTTCATTTGGCAAGAGACACTTTTTTGATGCGCTATTCAAGGGAAAGTAAAAGTATAAAGCACTGACAAAGTCAATGCTAGCTCTTTTCATCTGCCGGATGATAATGACTCATGTTTGCGCTTCAAGTTACATAAGAGCTGAGCGAAATCCTGTTGGATCGCTATGAAAAGTAAAAGTAAACATTCCCTCACTACGTGCATGTCCAAAAGACTGTTTTGGCAACAGGTTGTAGCCTCCGGCGTTGTCATATCATTGAGCGGTTTATGCAATGTTGTTCGTTTCATAACTTTTCAGGGCTTACAAAAACGTATGTAAAGGAACATTTCAACTACGAATACAACGCAAGAAAAAAGAAATGGCATAAACTTAATTGGATTTGAATCCGAGTCAAAAAGCTTCACTAACCCATTATTAACTACGCTAGGAAACATTGCGGTTTGGGCGGAGCGTGCTAATTATACATAAAATGGCGGAGACCATGTACGAGAGTTTACAGCTTGTATTTCGTTACATGTCGTGTACTACTAACTTATTACTATAAGAAGCATTCCATGTGCCATATGATGAATAGGAATTTCAGTAACTTGCATCATGTTTTCCAGTTGCACATTTCTTACTAATGTTAACTAGAGCCTGAATGAAAGATTTCGACGTGCGCTCTTTTTAATTTCTTTTCCTTCTTCCAATTTTCTGTAAAATACATAGTCTTTATAATTACGGGGTTAATTTATCGTTCAATAGCGACAAACCGATTTTTTCATCTTGCATTGTGGAGGTATGCGGTCTTGACCTCAGACACATCACACCTCACATACAGATACGTCCGACACGACTTTTTTGGGTATTGGCAACTGTCCACAATGGCTAACTTCGAAAGGCGCTTTTTACTTCAATAGATAAATGTGACCACCTTGAATCCGTACCAAACCAATGTCTTGGAATGAAAAGAGGAATGCCCTACTAACCGGTACCAGTGTTATATTAAAGAAAGAAAACGCAATAGTATATACAGGAACAGGTATACAGGCGGAGTAATTTCAAAACTTCACATCCTTGTAACATGTCAGTGCCACGTTTCCACTTTTGAGTTTTATAAATATCACATATCGCCACGTCACACTTTCTGGACGATGGCACTTGTAGCGCTGTTCGTACTCTGTGTGGTCGCCGCGTTCCCAGGCCAGTGCCTGGGCGCTGCTAATCCCCCTGAGGGGCAATGCTGCTATTACAATTGGGGCGGCCCGAAGAAACTGCACTTCTATGTCTGTTGCAACAACTGTGACGAGAATGACGGAGACCCCGTATGCGGCGGGGTGAGTAGAAAAACATTGTACATGTAATCCGCTGTGCGTATCACCTCGTTCGCCAGACCTAACGGTTTTCGGGAAGCAAAGCAAAAAAGTGAAAGTTGACCGTGCGTCTTTAACAAATATATAGAAGCGGTACCCATTTCTATTTCTATAGCGCCTGGGCTACACATTTGCACAAGACGCTACAGACAGTAAGGGGCTGGTATGAAACTTGATGTAAACCTTTCGACGCAAAACTCGTTTGGACCCGTGTTGTGCACTGTGCTAGTATCTATGTATTGATAGCGACTTTAGGCAACTTGATATGTCTTTGCGTCGGAAGAAATGTATCGATCAATATACATGTTCATATTGATCAATACATTTCGTCTTACAGACTGTCTACGATAAAGCCAGTGATGGGGACTACTGCGGTAAATGCGGGGAAGACGATGGCATTGCCCGGAGCAAGAACGAGCCCTTTGACTGTGGGGGCTGCGCAGGCCAAACTACAGTGAAGGCCGTGTGAGTGATGAAAACCTAAATAGAAGTAGAATGTATTCAAGTATATTCTTGAAATTTTTAGAAATTGTGGAACTGTTACTTATTAGCCGCAACTTATCATCTAGGGCAGATACAGGTAAACATTTTAGACATAGATACTTCCGTCCGTGTGATTCATTATTGGCTACACTAGTACGTTACAGATGGGTTCTGACACCCGCTACAAGAGCTACATGCTTTTTTGTTCGAACCTATGTCTCTATTACAAATTGTCGTTGGTGGATTGTAGTACAGTATATAATCCTACCTGTTCTATTACTGTAATTCAGTTAAACCAAATCTGTATGTGCTCTATGATAAGACCATGTTGATTTGTTTATATTGATGACATCCGCGAGAATAATACATGTACATGTAAGCGTAATAAGTAGAGGCTCTGTCGGTCACATCCTGCAACTATGGCTAGAAGGAAATTATAAGGACTTCTAGTCTCACCAACCTACTGTATCTGCACAACTGTGTGGTCATGCCGAAAATATATTGTATTAACTTTCTGGATTATCAATGACGCTTTCGCAACACATACCAACAGGTGCGATAGGAGGTACTGGTGGGTTTTCAAGGGATTTTGCTGGGTCTGGGCTGATTGCTTTGCACTGCGCTGTAAGAGGCTTTTCCCCCAAGATGGAGAAGATAAACAGGCCTTGCTGCAAAGTGGCAGGTGGGACAAATACATGTGACATAAATTTTTTCTCCCCTTTTCTTAAATAGAAAGTACAACATGTTAACAAGCTTCCCTGTAGAATGCAATCTAAAACTTTTTCAAGTCTAAGGTAAACAAACATCTGTCATCACGATACAGCATGGCTCCTTATGCATTGTTTCGTTGTGAACTTTTTTTAAATATATGTAAAGAAAAAGACTTTTTATCGTACCTCGAAAAGTCTATACTGCAAAAAAGAATCAGTTCAAAATCACAGAACAAGCTTTCTTCAGGTGCACGAGGCAAAACGCACAATCTATGTTAAATATTTTTTTCATATATGTTCGCAGTTACATGTATGATGCATTTTGTGGGAACGACGAGTGTGATCCCGGCGAAGACCACTACAACTGTCCTTTCGACTGCTGCCCCAGGTACAACCCGGAGACGTGTAGGCGCGGTTGCAATTACCAGTGTCCACCGTTATGCTGTTCGCAACCTGGCTGTTGCATGGGCTAAGGAAATGTCAGTATAAGCATGGCATTGACAAGCCAGAAATGTTAACGTTAACCTGCCATCCTAATACAGAAATTTACTTAGCCGAACATATGGAAGGGGAATAAAATTACCTTCGCCAAGAAAGTTATGTTTTCTCTGTGCTATTTTCGGTACTTGGTAAATTATCATATTAAGCAATTTATGTTCATAGATTTGTGCTCATTTGCTGTCGCTGTGGCCAAAGTATGCGGAAACACACAAAAATAACAGCTACTGAGCAAATGGGGACGAAACTCCAGCATGTAGCAGAAGGAACACCTTTTGTCTCTATACTACGTTCATTCGCTTTAACATTATGTCACCTTATCCAGTCCCCACAGAAGGTGAGGCTTACCCATCCCAACACTTCCTAACTAGCCTGAATAATTGGACCCTCAAAGTACCATTTTTCAGTGCCAGTCGAAACAATGTCTCCTATCATGTGAATATTTAAGGATCTTTTAAGTAGATGGCGATCGATGAACGGTTGTACAGAGACAGAAATTGGATTTGTTTTATCCTTCATCATCATCATCTATCATCATCTTTTAAGAGGCTACTTACTACTACTTAAGAGACGCAGCAAGTATAATTCGTTTTTTTTTTTCAGTTTCATCCTTGATTGTTCCATAATTACATTATGATGCAATATATTAAGTATAACAAAACGTTTAAAAACCTTTCCTTATCTTTGAAGTTCGTAAGTTATCTGCCAAATCTTTGGTCGCAGCCTCTGGTGTAGGTTTCTCGGTGTGTCCTGTGTACCATCATGATATCTAAAAGGTAGCCGAGTGCCATGTCATAACCGGGCCGTCTTTGATTTAAAAAACTACAAAGTGGTAGGCTCTGATTATAGAACGCTTTCCATGTCACATCTCATGTGAAAATACGGCAGACATGACTTCTACGTATTTGTGACAGTCCAACAAGCTTAAGGATAATTTCAAAAGGTATTTTGTACCAAAAAAGTAGTTGTATGTGGCCAATCTAAAAGAAAACAATTGAAAGTAATATTGGCCGGCATTGTTGTGGTTCACAATGGCACCTGAGTGATACCGGTTTATATAGTTATACATAAACAGGTGTCTACGCGATTTTCACAACAGCATATCCTTGTTTCATTGAGAACACAGAGTTCTCCCGTCGTCGCACATTGGCCATAGGCATCCAAACCTCCTAGTTACGTACATGTACTCACTTCACTCCTATTGATAATGGTGATCATTTCATTAATTAAAATACGTATGCAAAAGTGGGGTCGTGTTGCATAACTACAGGGTGTTTGGCCCAGAAGACAGTTCTGTTCAAATCCTGTCGTGCTACTGACCTTTTGCTCTTGGCCATGGGAAAGGCACTTGACACGACCTTCCTCACCCCACCCAGGTGTAGAAATGGGTACCTGACTTCAGTTGGAGATTAAAATGAGGTGAAATGGAGGGATGGACTGCGGCATCCAATACCGTGCCCTAGACACAATGGATTACAACCCACTGCACCTACGGCGTTAAAAAGGCTATGGAACTATCCGAAAAATAGAAACGCAGGTGTATACAGTGTGGGTGTAACTGTCTAACGTTAGTAGCCGATGATGACATGTTTTCAGGTAAGCACGCGGAGTGATTTGATAGCGGCACATCCTGGTAAGTTATCGTGCCACGTTTCCAGTTTTACAAAGTCGACAGAATCCTGCGTGGCGTCTCGCATTGACGCGTAGCCCGGTATCCAGTCGTACGATAGCTCCCGAGTCTTCTGCCCTCTCCGTATCCAGTCGTACGATAGCCCCGAGTCTCTTCTGCCCTCTCCGTATCCAGTCGTACTATAGCTCCCTGACTCTTTTGCCGTCTCCGCGATGTCTCACCTCGCGCTCCTGGTTCTCTGTGCGGCCGCCGCGCTGCCCGGCCGGTGTCGGGGAGCCGACGGGGAGGTTCCCGAGGACTTGCAGCAGGCTCCCGAGGGGCAGTGCGCTTACTTCAAAGATGGCGGGCTGCTGCACATGCAGCACTACGTCTGCTGCAACGACTGCGACGAGAACAACGGGCAGCCCGTCTGCGGCAAGGTTGGTGGGGTTTTAGAGGATTTGCACGTAATACTCATGATGTTGACTGATTCTTGACATGGACAACATAACATATAGCGCACAACATCTCATAATTACAAGTGATATCAATCCTCATCCTCACATATCATGAAAACCGCACGTGTCATATCGTGTACCTGATATGCCATTTTTATGCCGTTCACACACACACGCACAGATACACAGACATGCACACTTAATCACCGATACACACACAAACATACGCACACACTCTCTCACACAAACACACACACACACACCCTCTCTCTCTCACACACGCACACACACACACACACACAAGTACACTGGCACACACAGACACACAGAGAGAGACACTGGCACACAGACACACACACACAGACACACACACGCACATACACCGACAAATACACTCACACATATAAACACACACCGAAAACATAACCTTCTTGTCGAAGGTAATTATCCATCGCATTTTGGCCAATTTTCTGCTACTCTACAGAGCCAGGGAGGTGAGTAAGTAAAGAGGAACATGGCTTAACTTGCGAATACATGACGTTGTGCTTCTCCCCTCTCACCAGACCACTTACCTGGAAACATGTCATCATCGGCTACTATATAACATACCCATACTTTTCTTTTCTCCTCCCCCCAGACCACGTACCTCGCGTCCGCTAAAGGCGCTTACTGCGGGCCGTGCGGGCAGGACCTGGGGGCCGGGGAGCCGGTCAGCACGTTCCGCTGCGGGGGCTGTGAGGGCCAGGCCGCGGTCAGGGAGAGGTGAGGGTGTTTCTGTTTATTGGTCTATTTGCACAAAAGAAGCCTTCATATACGGAGAAGTGTACAAAAGAAATAAACAATGTGTGGGAAGATAGAAGAAGCCTACGTCGGCTACGATGATAAATGCTAAGCCCCCTCCTTCAAACTTACCAAATATCAATATTAGTAAACATATGCGGCTCACTATAGACAAGAAAACATTACAGGAAAAGACATGGTAAATTTAAAACAACTGAAATATTATATCGGTTTTCAACCTTTATTTTACCTAAGGCAACGCATGCCAAAATAGCGTTTCATTTTTCAGATTTGGCCGCTTATCTAAGGTTCGAGGAAAGATGTCTTCTTGAGTAAAATAGTAAAATACTTCTCCACTGTTGTGAGTATTCTATTCGAATATGTTGTTGTAAGAGGCGTTCCGGATATACAACATGGCATAAATGTTTGTGCACTGGTGGTAAACGGAACTTCTGTGCGTCATGATATATTCACGAAACACGAGAATTGTTTACCGGAAACAAAAGGACGCGCAGGTACCATATTCAACGTCCGACTAGTAAATGACTCAAATCCCTTTATATTACGCCGTTACTCTTTGTCAATGGTATGTTTTAGTTTACTCCCCTTTCCACTACAGGCTGCGATTGATGAGCGACAGAACATTTGACAAATCGTTCAACAGATTTCATACATAAGGAAAATATTTCAAGTTGTGCTTTGTTGCCATTAACTCATACTCTTACACATATTACAAGCGTGAGATTATGCAGATCACGCAAATCCAATTTTAGTCTAAGACTCTCAGTCGTACAGTCACTGACGAAAAACAGCAGACGCTGTCCCGGAGAAACGTCTGCCCGTTTCCAAATTTTATCTATTTGCTTGAGTAACTGCTACTTTGTGTATGTTAGTACCTAACTAGGTGTCAACTTCATCGACGAATAGATGAATGAATGATTGAATGAAGAATGAATTAATGGCCCAAGTGACAAGAACAGTGATCTAACTCCCGCAACCCACATACAGGTGTGACAAATGAATGAGTGAATGAATGAATGAATGTATGTAAAGATGGATGGCTCTAACCTGTCCCCATCACCCCCACCCCATCCCACAGGTGTGACAAGCGGTACATCTATGTCGGTACTGAATGAGTGAATGAATGAGTGAATGAATGAATGAGTGGATAAATGAATGAATGAGTGAATGAACGGACAGCTCTAACCTGCCCCTATCCACCACAGGTGTGACAAGCGGTACATCTATACCGGAATAAGTGAGTGAGTGAGTGAGTGAGTGAATGAGTGAATGAGTGAGTGAGTGAGTGAGTGAGTGAGTGAGTGAGTGAGTGAGTGAGTGAGTGAGTGAATGAACGAGTGAATGAACGGACTGCTCTAACCTGCCCCTATCCGCCATCTACGCCGGCGCTGAGTGAGTGAATGAATGAATGAGTGAGTGAGTGAATGAACGGACAGCTCTAATCGGCACCCCCCCCCCCCCCAGGTGCGACAAGCGGTACATCTACGCCGGCGCGGCGTTCTGCTGGCTGCACAGTAAGTGCCTGGAGCTGCGCTGTGAGAGAGCCGCCCTGGCAGCCGCACAAGGGGACGGGTGAGGGAAAACTCCTGCTATGTTTCAGGAACTTTGGGAAATCTAGAATCACATAATGCTGATAACCCAAATCAACAACTTTGATGATAGTTAGAACAGGTTTAGGTATATGACGTTGTTCGTCCGTCGAGTCGACGAGGGCTGCTTTATAATAACACACACAAAGTACAAGGCAGTAGTCCGAAGACTGAAATTTGCCTCATGCAATAATAATGTCAATATACAGATGCTGCAACTACATGTAGTTGTTTCCAACAGTGAAAGAATCATGTAGTTGTTTCAATATTGTTTTAAATAAAGAGACCTTTCCACTCCCTTTTCAACACGTTTTGAAACACAAACTAGCATTTTCGGCAGCTCCGACGGTGGGCGTTACTATGGCGACGGCCACTGTCAATATTTCCAGAAACACATTTTAAAAGAGAGGAAGGTTGTCTAGCTGATTATCATGATTTTTCCTGCTCTCTGCAGCTCTGACGACGAGCCCTACTGTGGCGACGGCCGCTGTGACCGTGGCCGTGGCGAGGACGGCAGCAGCTGCCCGTTCGACTGCTGCCCGTACGTTAACGACACCGAGTGCCGCCACCCGCACCACTGCAGCAAGTGCCCGCCCGTCTGCTGCGCCGAGCCCGGCTGCTGCCTGGACTGACGACATAAGTCTCGAGCTGTAGCCTCCTTCGCGCCGCTTTTTATCTGCCAACACAAGAAATGCGGGTCTCACAATCAGTCTACCAGTAGCCTCCTTCGCGGCCCTTTGTCCGCCGACACGAGACCTCCTTGACATTTTCCTTCCCGACATAAGAATCTTCCCGGTGTAAAACCTGGCCGCGATATGGTGAAAATCGTGCATATGGTGAAAATCGTGCATATTTCCCATCCACAAAAATTTCGCAAAAGGCCGTGACGGAGGCTACTCTACCAGACTCACTTCGCTAGTAGCCATAACTCCCATCCACAGGAAGGCCTAGTGGAGACTACACTGGTCTTGGAATGGACAAAATAGTAGAGATTTGCTGATGTGTGATGCAGAGACCCCTTCTTTCGAAAAATTATGTCAAAACTTTTCTGTTAGACGAGTTAAACGACATCCCATGAGGCCTTGGCTCCTGTATGTACAAATATACTGCAGATTTTGAGAACGCCATACACATGTATGTTAAAAATATGTAACGTAACTGCGCAACAGTTGTGCAAGGTATAAAGCATGGACTCTACTGATACACAACTGCAGTTCTACAATACAATGGTGCATAGTATGGGATAAAAAAGGTGTTTTACAATCATTGAAGGGATTTCTACCGTCTAGACATTCTTTAATGATTTTCCTATGTATGCCATGCAGGACACATGTCATAATGTATTTATAGTCCATTGATGTAATCCCCGGTAGGTAAGATGATAGCAGCGAATTACGTATAACAGAATATTTTGGGCATACGATAAAAAAGGTGATATTCGCCAATTAGCTCTGGACAGAATGGAGAAACCCTGTGATTGATATGTTGAGGGTGTATGAACAAACTGGCCCGAGATCCTCCAATGCGTCAGCGTTACAAGAAACACTGAAGAGTGTTGGGTGTAACCAAGGAGGTTAAAAAGGACTTTTTAACCTCCTTGGTGTAACTCGAAACGTCCGTAAATCTCCGATATTTTTATCCAGTTGTTGTAAGATAGTAATTGCTCCTAAGATACGCTAACTCTTGAATAAACGGGCTAGAGGAGCTTCATGTACCATTAAAAACCGCCTTTGCATTTTTATTCCAGTTTGAAATACATTTGTATCTTTATTCATTTTGCAGACTGACGTCTATGAGGGTCTGCATGCTCTTTTCCGTAAGGCGTAGGCAGGCCTTTTAATTTCCCGTAATTCGTAGGGAAGCTTTTTTATTTCACGTAATTCGTAGTGAGGATGTAAAATTTACCGTAAAGCGTAGCCAGTGCATTTCACGTAAAGCGTAATCTAGTCCAAAAATTTTACGTAAAACGTTATCTAGCCTAAAAATTACCCGTAAATCGTAGTCTGGCCTCCCAAATTTCGTAAGTCGAACCGTAGTCTGCCAGTAAATTTTAGCCCCTCAAAACAAAGGAAATTGCGTTTCAAAGGATCAAGATTTCAAAATTTTGCCGGACCTTCCTTGCGCCTCTTTTCACCTTCGGTCATTGACATGGTAAAATTGTTTTGGTGGCCTCGCCCTCGAAAACCTTTTTGCTAATAGAATGTCTTTGAAGTTAGCTTAGGCTGCCAACAAAATTTGCCCATCAAAATGCAGGAAATATCATTTTAGAGGGTCAAGATTTCAAAATTTTCATGGTCCTCCCTTGCGCCGCCTCGCGCCTTCGGTGCTCGAAATGCTGAAAATGATGTTGGGAGATGCGACGTATCAACGTCAAACACCCTTTTTTGCTGATAGAAATTTCATTTAACTTTGATTTATATAATAGCCAGAAAAACGCAGGAAATCGCGTTTCAGTGGGTCATTTTCCCAGACTTCTCTTGTGAAGCCTCACCCCTTCGGCGCTCGACATGGTCAAAATCTGTTGGGTGGCTTACACTGAACCCCTGGGAATCTTTAATTAGATATGCCATTTAATTTAGCTTTGTCTACCAGCGAAAATTTCCTCTCAAAATGCAGGAAATAGTGTTTCAGAGAGTCAAAATTTCAAAATCTTCCCAGCGGAGCATGCCCCCGCCCCTGTCGAGTGTTACTAGCCTTCCAGAATTTAGCCGGCCTTTCTGAATTTAGCGTAAAACGTTGCCGGCCTTTCTGAATTTAGCGTAAAACGTTGCCGGCCTTTCTGAATTTAGCGTAAAACGTTGCCGGCCTTCGGAATTTAACGTAAAACGTTGTCGACCGTCCTGAATTTAGCGTAAAGCGTTGTCAGGACCCCCCATGCAGACCCTCGTCTATAGCTAACTGCAAGGGAACGCACAGAAACGATCTAGAAAAGAAGTCAAACCCTTCAATATAGTTTAAGTAAAAATTGACATTGTATCATATATGTCATTCTCTTTTATTTCATTCATTTTTAGCTTATCTATATGACTTATTACATTTTTCTTCCTCGTTAAGTAGACAGCAAACTTACCTCTTTGTTTATCATTTCCTTCTCTACTCTGAGTCTCTGTAACGTTGTTGCTAGATGTCCATCGCTCTGCGACGATGCCACTGTAACGCCTAACGTTATATTGGTTTAGTTTGCGATGAGCCTTCGTGAATGGTCTTGCAATAAAGTTATCTAATTAATCAAGAGTGATATTGGTCGGTGTTTAATATATTGTTGGTATTTTGCAGCCTTCCCCACATTGCTACGGGTGAAGGTTTTACAGTGAACTGCTATTAAAAAAGACACAAAATGTCGCAGAAATACTAAGTATGCGTAAAGCGTAGCCGGGGTGACTCTGTAGAAAACGTAT